>NW_011348482.1:348940-428610 GCF_000735185.1 Notothenia coriiceps
GTAGTA
Source organism: Notothenia coriiceps (assembly GCF_000735185.1). Taxonomy (NCBI): domain Eukaryota; kingdom Metazoa; phylum Chordata; class Actinopteri; order Perciformes; family Nototheniidae; genus Notothenia; species Notothenia coriiceps. The sequence continues at coordinate 348,947 of NW_011348482.1, forward strand.
CGTACGTACGTCTACTACTACGTACTACTATCTACTACACACACACACACACACACACACACACACACACACACACACACACACACACACACACACACACACACACACACACACACACACACACACACACACAAAGGGGATTTATGCTTAGTATTAATTCATAATATGCATGTGAACGAGTAAGGATTTCTTGGAAGAACACTCAATTATTTTCAGATGTAGGCTATTACTGGAAGCTCATTTTTTTCAAGAACGACTTGATGAAATCATATATTTCCCTTCCTTGCTGCTTTCATGCACACTTTGTTGTAAACCATATGCGGTAAGAATGTTTTTATTGCAATAAACACAAATGGCCACGTTTATTTACATGCAGACCTGGATCTCTTATTGTACAGTGTGGGCCTGTCTGAGGCTCAAGTGTCCTTACACAGTGTCCTTATGATTCCATCCAATTTGTTGACTAGACTTTATAAACAAAGATATTAAGTGCTGTCCTCCAAGTGCAGGAGCGGTGAAAGCTTTCTGAATGTCTGCTGTTTAATGAAGGGCTTTTAGGACACTTGATTCATCAGGTCCAAATATGATGCAACTTTCCCTCAGCTGAGTCTCCATCATGCTTCCTCTGGCCGCCAAGGCACAAACACATGCTGTGGAAATGTTTGAGGAAAAGTGACACTCAGATGCTTCATCTAGATATTTGATGTCCTCTGTGAGATGCAGAAAGTCAGCATTGTATAGCAATCTGTCTCTTGTGTATTCCACTCAAGTTCCAACTCCTCACCAGCTGCTACCAACAAAAATCAAGCGGTATCTTGTGCCAAGCGGGACTGATTAGTATTCACATCATTCACTTGCCAGCTTCACCACATCACAAACATTTTTGCCACAAAGTAATGTGGCGACCATTCAATCATCTAATCCCCCTGCTCTTCCAATCGATTGATTTCCAGGGCTCTGTTGAATGGATTTGACTTTAATCTTCAGCTCTCATGCTCATTACATGGTTAATATAAGGTTTGTTTCATGTTTGGGGAAAAACGTAATTGTACTTGCCTATCTTTTGAACCTCCTTTTAATGTCCACGACTGAAAGCTCTATGCGACTAGATCAATCAATGTTAATTTGCAACCCTGTAGTACTAAGTCTTTTAAGGAATCTTGCAGGAAACTATTGAAGTTAATGTCAGCCAGGATATCATATATGATGTGTTCCCAGGAGATTGAAATTCTTTACATCAATATTCCACCCATATCTATTTTAAGCACTTAATCAAAACCATACCTATACAAGTAAAAATCACAGCCCAAGGGTTTAACTTTTGAGGGAATCTAATCAGACACACAGCCATGTGTCCATGATGTTTTTAATTAGATAAGGATGACACTGCTTGCTCTAATAACTGATGCTCCCCCCTGAAATTCACCAGAAGCAAATTCCCCACCAAGATGGATATCAGAAATCAGGAAGAGAGGAGAACTAGTCTGTGCCAGAGGATTAAGAGGAAAGGATGCATGGACTATCTCTCTGGCTCCCAACAATGTACTGGTCTGGTGTATTGCGAAGGCTGGGAGAAATGTGATTGGTTGAGCAGATGAAATGCCTGAGCAGCCATCAGCGGCATGCACTATCGCTCTTTGTAGAGAGCTGTTTGCTCCGTAAGGACTGTTTATGCTTTGGGAGCCTTCCTGTGATAAAACTACACTGGTACATCTCCTTTTTATGATGAGTGCACAGGAAAAACCTCTGAGTGTAAGATGTCAAGCTGTAAAAATGATAAAAAAATCCTCCACCGTGTTTTGGGACATTGGCCCGTTTGTCAGCTCGCCCACTTTGTGACAAGAACATTAGTTTCTTCTGTGTCCCTCCGGATTCTTCACACACATTTCTTCACTCAATGCGAGCACTTGCTCAGTCAGCAGAGTGATAAAAGGTGTCTGGAAATGCCTAGGTGTGGAAAATTGAGAATTTAGCCGCTTCATAGCTAAATCTAAACACCAGTCTGTCACAGTTAGAACTGTTTTGTCGGATGTAATGTATAACTGTCCTTTGGAACAATAGAATAAATAAATTGTGTGCCAAATGTAGTCGTTTGCGATAATTATACTTAAACAATATCAGAAAAGCCAGGTTTTTTAGGCTGTATGCCCAGAGATGCTTTGAGCTGAACGCTAATGTGAGCATGCTAACATGTGGATGCTTAGCATTGTACTATATTTGTGAAGTGTGAACGCATGCTAACATTTCATAATAGGTGCTGTAGATCGCACGAGAAGAAACATTAAATTACATTATATGTTACTTGTTAGACGCTTTTGTCCAAAGCAACTTACATACTCAATACTGTGAACAATCCCCACAGGAGCAATTTGGGGTGAAGTGTCTTGCCCAGGGCAGGGACACAACAACATGCTGACTGCAGTGGGACTCAAACTTGCTATCCCCTGATTTGAGGTCCAGCACACTATCCACTGAGCCACAGCCTTCCCTAAATAATTAGACAAGATTGATTAGGGAATTTCTAAAAAAATAGCCAAAATCTGCAGGATTCATCTTTTGGGGACCATGAGTCCCTGTGCAAAAGTGAATTGCAAATTGGTTGAGTGAGCGACTGACAGACAGTGATATCCTTTCAGCCAAGCTGCTAGCTTTTCTAAAACCAGACCTCATGAAAATATCTCTATCCATTTCAATATTAAGGGCAGGAGAAGCTAATAGGGGCATCAAATATGGGTCTGAATGTATTTCAAAATCTGTTTCTCAGACACTGGTGATTAGGCACTTAAGCAGTCTGGTTTTATTATTCACACCTGTTTACACAGGCCAGTGTTAACTGTAACATCTAGTCACTCACTCACATCACACTGCTAACACTAATGATGTACAGGGTATACATTGATGATTTCTAGTTACTATGCTGTCTTTTTACAATTTATTCTTCCACCTTCTATTTGAAACCTAATGTCACTTCACATTTGGATTTACTTTCTATTCAGATGAAGGGAGATGACACTTATGCAGAGACGCGTGCGGGGAGGTATAGTTGCAGAGGGAGGCCAAGGTCTTTATTGATTAATGTAACACCTTCACTGCTGTGATGTTTATTGATGTGACACTAACGAAAGAGGTGTGAGCTGCTGAAGAACTGGATACTAGGAGGCAACAAGTAGCTTATATGATAACTGGCTGTATATCTGTGTGTATCGCTAACGAGGGGAAGAAAGTATCTGTTTGGGAGATTTATTTGTCGCCTTTGATGCTCACTCATCAGAAATAACATCCTCCCCCCCCCCGTCAGACAATGACAGCCACGTGCTTGGGGTGTTCAGTGTGTGAACTGTGATTGGGTGAGTGAAAATGGTTGGATGATGAGTTACCAGGGCAGAGCTGCGTGGCAGGGTTGGCTGAACGTGGGCGTGAGGAATTACACTGCAGTGAGGGAAGTGGGTCTAATCCACGCTACTATTTCAAACACAGTTTCTCTCTACAATAAACAATCAGGGGGAGAGTGTGTATGAGCTAGCCTGTGATCGGCTTTCTGTGATTGTGTGTGTATGCGTTTGATAGGGACAGAAGCAGTTGGAAGCAGCCTGTGATTATCTTGTATTCAAAGCGGATCTGCCATGCTGCTGTGCATAATGACAAACTTTAGCCGAGAAGGGGACATGAAACTGGTTCACACAGTTTCTGTGTAATGACAAAGACCAAAGCTGTTTGAACGCTGTGCTAAAAGATTTATTTATAAGTGTAATTTTTTGTGTCCCATACTGTGTGTCATTGTAATAAATCATTCAGGTTGTTTTTACCAGTTGTTTCCTATCTTCTTATTAAGGTTGTCCATTACTTACCCAAAACAAATGAAGCCATGCCGTGAGGCTATGAATGCATCATGTATACCTGGTACCTGAGGTTGACATTCCCCTTGAAAGCACATATTCTGAAGTCTTAGACCTGGATTTAGCCAGGAAACTGTGTCTCTCTCAGCACAGCTATCCTTCTTGAGACGGAAATATCATCATCTAGAACAAGGTCGCACACTATGACGGTGGCCATGAAGAAAGACAGGTTGTTAAAAGAGAACCTAGTATTTGAGGGGGGGCAAGGCGCTAGGACAGGATTCGAAAGTTGAAATTACAGGCTTAAATATTGCATGTACATGGATTTTGTTTTGATTCAAACTGCAAAGTGGGGGTGTATATATCTGTTGTTGTGTTTTCCCAATTACTTCTGCACTTCCTTTTCTTCTGCTGCTTCGTACACAGGTGTGATTGGCATCGTTCAGGAGTGAAGATGGTGGAATAACAGATATTTAGAGAAAAGCAGTACAATTCATTCCATTTTTAGACCCATGTACACCTTACCACTCTTTAGTTTAGGCGTTGTTACTGTTTGACTGTTGGTTTAAGACCAATACAAAAGTTGAGTAATGCAAACCCTACCAGCAAAGCCTTTTCACCAAAGTGAGATTATAGATTTTTTTGACTTTACTGGATTACCTTCATTGAAATTGAAATGCTCTCCACTTGGTGAATCATTTAAAACGGTCCGTACTAAAGTATGTCATGGCCACAGGTTGTATTTATGATCATATTCCCAGCAGGATTCATCTTTTGTTGTTCGGTCTTGATATCTAAACAGGCTGCAGCATATATGTCAGCCTAGGCCCATACAGCTCTGAGGGAGGGAGGGAGGAGGAGCTTTATGTTTGCATGAAATAAGAGCTTTATTATTGAATGATGTCTACTCAAACACTCCATATGGAGCATTGATTTTTGGACATCTATGTTGGCTACATAAGAACAATTGGAGGTTGGTATGTGGATCGAAGATTTGAAAATGATGGGCTTTTACGGGTCTGCTGAGACAACTTGTCTACATCTGGTCTGTTGCTTGAAAAATATTGTCAGTGCAGGGGCGCGTGTTCAACGTTTTGCGTTTTGCATGGAATTGTGAATCATTTTTTAAATGTATAAATAATTGATTTAGAGAGAAACATCAGCAAGCTCAACTGAACCAAAATGTTTCTTTTTGGGGAAGCTGCATTTTTTGCTTAAGATAGTTATAGTAAGAAATGCATTTAGTAGAGAACTGAAAGAATAGTGCAATAATTCTCTTGACAGGTACTGTCATGAAATTACAGGGGGTCAATAATACATAGGACTAGAACATACATCACAATCAGGTTATGACCCCTGGTAAACTTCGGCTCTCAATCTGCCTCATTTCAAACATCGGCCTCCCTCCTCCATTGGATGTGGTATCCCTCTGGCTTGACTCAGGATTATAATGCTCTCGGCTAATGTTCAAATCGAACCAAACAGGAATACTTTTAGGCACGCACACTGACTGATGATTCGATTAGCTGTAATTGAGACATGTGCTCTAGCCGGAGCTGTTATTCCACTACTCAGCTGCTCTGATGGAGAGAGCATAGCGAAAGACTGTCACGCTGCACCGAAGACACATTAACATTTCATCCTCTTCATGATGTTAATATTTAAATTAGCGTCTCATTTAGAGTTACATAGATTATGAAGCAGGAAATGCTTTTAGGGGAAGGCTACCCTTTGATTGACATGTACCGTGATGCTCTCCAGTCTGGCTGTTCTCTGTGTTTTTGTCTTACAACTTTAACCTTTTAACAGTTAACCTTCAGTTCATTACGTTAATTGTTGCATTTCAGTCGCCTAAACATTTCTTGTTCAGTGTTTGGTTAAACTTTGTGTCACCCTTTCCTGCCACTTCTGGATGCAAAAAAATGGTGACAATTAGAAAGCTCGAGGCCTCAAAACCTTCCGGAAACCAATTGGTTGCATCACAATGATGACGTCCTATTTTTCTATACAGTCTAAGAGAGTGTGAATAACCTGAATTGACCCGGAGGGAGTTGTGTGAAGTCTGATATATTTCCTCAAGTGGTGTCACTTAAAGCAGCGTCTGTTGCACTTAAGCTAGTAACAACACTGTTTATGAGCACAGGCTATATATCAATGCCGGTAGTTTGTCTTTAGATTATAATATAGAATTACAATCTCCTACCAGAGGCTAAAAACTGTACTGAATTACAATCAAGGCCATGAGTCAGACTGACTCACACAATAACACCATTCTATGCACCCAAAGCTACAATATTGTATTAGCTGTTCTTCATCAGTGTAATCTGATGAAGGAAATTGTCTAATGGAGATTTACAGGAAGCATATGCACACACTTTCATAGAGTTTTGTTTCTCTTGCTCTGCCTATGTGTGCCTTACAAACGCACACACACAAACTGAAATAGACAAACTGTTTTCATATCTTGTTCCCAGACGTGTGGAGCTGTAAACAGCATGTCCCTGTAAAGTGATTATGTTTGGCGCTGAGCACAGAGCAAGCGCAGACAGGCAGACAGGCAGGGAGGCAGAGCGTGTGCACACGGAGGGTCTGTGGCCTACTGATTATCTGTCTGCTTGTCTGTCTGTGTTGATCCATTCTCTCCCCTGCGACACGGCCACGCCCTGACACTGCTCACCCGCTGCCACTGCATGCATCATCATCTGTTCACAGAGCCAGAGGAAAACGTCAGGAAAGATGCATTTATCTAGCCAATCAATGCTTGATGGCCGCAGAGAGCAGAGCTTACAGGCTTTGTAGCTCATGTGACATGTCATTGTCTGATTGTTCTGCTGTTGAATTGCAGCAACCATCAATTGTTGAAGACTGTTTGGTCTATGCAGCGGACAAAATACAAGCATGGCCCGTTATGTCAATACACAGGAGGTTACATGCAATTTTACATTTTTGGATGTTGTAGGCCTTGTGTGCTTAGCGCAGGCCTGTGGCACCATCAATCGGTCCAACGATCAGACTCCATCAGATTAAGGGCCCTGAAGATAGGCTGTTGATAGATGATAACGCTTTGTAAACTGTCTTGTTTTATCTATATCACAATAGCCCCCCTGCCATAAGAAAATGTCATATGCGCACAGTAGTCCTCAAGGTATTGCCGTGGGCATTCTGAAAGAGGCAAGGCTTATCTTGTTAAACCCTGTGATGCACACGCTGCTCTGTTAGATGTGTCTCTGCAAAGGATATGCGTTGTATCACTAAAGGAATACATCACCCTTTAAATTACTCTTCATCACTCTGTCTGTGTTACCTTGAACTATTCATAAAATATTATTCTTGCATGCTTCCACTTAGAAAATTCTTGATGAATTGAAAAACAGCAATATATATATAAATATATATATATTCTCCAATTTATATTAAAAGTCAGTTTTCACAATCAATGAATCAACTAAAAACTCGCTGACACTTTTGCTGAAATCTAACTATTTAGAAGACTTTCGCATGAACAGTCTCACACCTGCACAGGTTGTGTGAGGGTTTATAAACAACTACTTAATTCCTCAATACTTTTTTGATTCTTTGTTCACCGTGAAGGCATGTGAGGAAAACATTTTTCATAGGTTAGGGTTATAAAGTAATCCATTAAAGGGAACATACAAGTATCTCAGCTATCAATGTGTTGTTTCCATATGAGGTGATATTGCATTTCATGAGTCACCCTCTTTCCCGATGGTATACAGATTGGAGCCGAGTGTTGTGTTTATGAGTCCGAGATATTACATGTGCTGCCCTGCAGGCATATTGGACATTTGTTATTGCTCCCAAGTATGCCGCTGCATTCTTGCTTATCTATTGTTTATACTTAGTGTGCCCTCTTTCTTTCTGTCAATGTGTGTGTGTGCAGCTCCAGAGACTAAAACGCTCGCTGTCCTTCAAGACCATCATGCGGAGCAAAAGCGTGGAGAATTTCTTCCAAAGGTCCTACAGCGACGCTCGCCTGCCCCCAGACTTCATCACGGACCCACCTCCTCCTTCCCCCCCACTGCTGCCTGGCTCCCCTCTCGTTGGCCACCGCTCCCCATCCGTGTCACCATCCCTCAGCCCCAACCCCTCCATCTCCTCCCATTCCCCAAATCTCAGTCTTTCACCATCACTGTCCATAAAGCCTCCCCAACCTCAGATCACCCACTGTTTCCAGGACCATGTCTTTCGCAAGTCCACCAACTGCCAGCACTGCAAGCACATGATAGTGGGTAAGACCTCCGCTCTTCACCAAGCCAACTCATATCTGCAGTTTTCACAGGATTTCTGCCATCCATGTCTTCATATTTACAGTATGTTGCATCCCATGTAGTGCAACCTGGACACCTATTATGCTTGAGGCATTTATCATTGTTTTATCATGTCTTTATTACTACCGAAGGATTTGAGTCTGCAACACCTAAGAGCAAAAGTCAGATGTTTGTGGAAATGCATACATTAACCATGTCAAAATCCTCCACAGATAAGATAAGATAAGATACGAGACACTTAATTTATCCCAAATTGTGAAATGTTTGCGTTGCAGCAGCATAAAAAACTGCAAAAACAAAAGAAGGCATTGCACATAGGTAGAAATTAAAGAGTAGAAATAAACAATTCTAGAATTTAAACATCTCAAAATAGTATTAAAACAGCATTAAAAAGTAGAAAATATACAGTAGGCCGGGAAGATATAAAATCTATAAACTCTGACAATAGACAGAATATAAAGCAGTATATCATTCACATTAACTGTGTAGGGAATGGAATATAAAATTAAATATGAACATAAAATGTAGTGTGTCCAGTTATCCAAAGAGAAGCTATGGAGCAGTGGGTTCTCTGCAGCCAGATGTGATTTGTTATAGAAAGATGGCAGCATGAAGGTAATAGTCACTTGGTTTTAAAGACACATTTTAAATAACCTCACCTCAATACCAGATTATTTTTTAACAGTCCACATTGGAACATTAGTCTTCATGCTGCTTTCTTACACTTTCTATCTGAAGCAGTGCGCCTGCTGTGCTGCAGATATGTGAATGCTCTTATCCCTAATTGCCTATATGAACTCCTAGCTGCAACTCCTTTGCTAAATCCACTTGATGTCACTATGATTAATTTCAGCCTCCAACCTGCTCCTCTGAAGGCTTTTTTGCAAGCAACGTGATTTGTTTCTCTCTAATGCATCACCTTGCCCCTGCAGGCCATTCAAAGCAGAACCAGTAGTTTAATTGTTCCATCCAATTTGGTTGTTTGCAACCCGTCGATGCCTTCCCCCGAAAAATCTATTACTCTATGTTTTTAGGACGAAGAGTCACTCACCTCCTAATCGTTTAAAAGCATTCAACGCTCAACAAAGGAGCTATCATTGCATAACATCTCAATGCTAAATATTTCTATCACTGAAGCACCTGAAAACAAATGTAAAAAAGCAACGGGCCAAGTCAATTATGATTGAAATATCTCCAGCTGGTTTCCAATCTCTCCAGGTTGTTTTTGAAGGGGAGCTGTTGATTGTGAAGCTGTTAGTGTCACTGCCAGCTTAATACAACTGGGAAAACTCTTGATTAAACTCTCTACCTGAGCGCAGGAAACATGTACATATGATCTGAAGGAAACTTTGGTTTGTTAGGACTGCAGCCTGCTGTCTGTTTCTTTTGTGTGGCAGTCTGCGTCATTCTCTCATCTCTGTCCCTCTCTGCAGGAAACTCCAAACAGGCCCTGCGGTGTAAAACCTGCAAGATGGCTGCTCACCTGTGGTGCACCTCTGAACTCTCGCAGCAGCTGTGTCATGGGAAGGTGCGAATACACTCACAGAATTTTGATGATATCATTCCCTTTATATATATATATATATATTACATTTTATTTTTTCAAAAACATATATAAATATCTTGGTTTGCTCAGTGTTTTTTTCAGTTTTCTGTGAACCAATCTGTGATTCTGTGTTCATTTATTTGTCAACTTTTTTGGAGCAGCAAACAAAAACCTCTCAAACGAAGAATTTCAGGATTAAATAAACAACCCATGTTGAGTGGCGGGCTTTAGGACTATGCAGATTGTGTTACCGTCGTAAGAAAAGGTTATCTGGGTGTTTCTATTCTTTGTGCTGAGCTAAGCTAACCCGCTGCCGGCTGCAATATTCATATTCAACAACAAGAGTGGTTTCGATATTAAATGCTTTTTAACAACAAACATTAGCTTAGATTCTGCTAAGAAAAATATCCTTGGCAGGTCAAATAAAGGACACCACATAATATAGTGTGCGTTCGCCGTTCAGTAACAGTTTATCATGTTTTTTTGAGATTATGATTACTCAGTTTGCTCTTTTTTTTGCAGATAATACATTTCTCCTCCCTAATCCAGTTTTTTGTTCCTCCAATCTCTCTCCCTGACATTTTTTTTTAGGTTGGATTAAAAACACAGCAGCAACAATAACAGTTCAGATTACATCATGATTTAAATAACCTGAGCAGGGACATTGTTACCATGGTAACTTTACTATGAAACTGAACTGCTTTATTACGCAATTTCACCTGCATTCGCAAATAATTAAATATATTAGTGGAACAGTGTTTCGAACTGTGCATGGATAAAATAAAAAAAACACTGTTGATGTGAGGAGAGTAGGCTTCAAATTGGAATGAATTTCAGACAGAGCTTTTGGGTTTGTCCTCTAGTGCAGGCTAGAGGACATTAGCTTGGAGAAAGAGGCGAGACCTTCTGAGAGCCACTTGGAAAATGTAAGAGCACTGTGTCCAAATCGACTCAGAGCATTTTGATAGAAATGCACAGAGAGGGAGAGCCAGGGGAACGATGAGGGCAGCAAAAGGTACAACATTATCACACAACAACCAGGTTTTTGTAACAGGAGCGCTGGTGTTAGTGTGTTCCTCTCTTCAGCATTATATGATAAACTGGGTGGCTCATTTGCAAGTCAATGCAAAGACAAACTGATACCTCAGCCGAGTCACTTACTGGGCTTAATTCAGTGTGAAATTGTACCCACGCAGACACACGCAGCATAACATGTCCCTGCTTGTGTTAAAGTATTTTGCATATTTTCGGTGGTTGATTGAATGTATTGTTCATTATAAGCAGAAAATAGAACCTCAGTCATTTCAAAGGACTCCTTAAATGTCCCAATGTCACTACATAGATCATCAGCTCAGTCTATAAACAAGAATTAAAAATCATTCTTTTTTACCTAGTTCTTGTGATAAGAATAGCGATCATCAAACAAATTACAAGGAAATGGCTAAAAAAATAATAACTTAGTAAATGAGTAAACTCACAATGGAATAACCTACTAAATGAAATCTATGTAATGGAGGAAACAACTATGAGAATTAGAAACCAAATGCATATCTTTGAGGAAAGGTGGGAACACTTGGTAAAGTATAGAACACTATAATAAAGATTTATAAGGAACATGAGGTAAGAATTGATAATTAATGTATACCTGAGTATTAATAGTGTATCCATTCTTTTATTTGTATTATTATTATTATTATTATTATTATTATTATTATTACTATTATTATTATTTCATTTTGTTATGTATGCTTTGTGAATAATTTCTTAAAATGCAAATAATTTTTTTGTTTTAAATCCTTCTTTCTGCTCTCCTCCGTTAGTCTGGAGCGTTCAAGCGAAACTTCAGCTCACCACTGCTGGTCAACGATCAATTGTCTGTCGTCAAGGAAGTTCAACCGAGCCAAGGTGAGCATACCTGAAAGACCGTGTGTGTGTATGTTCACGAGTGACTGCTTTGTTATGTACGTGCTTTTGTTTTGTGATGTTGCTGCTGTCTAGCCTTTTGGTTTATTTGTAGATGTTTGTGTGCTTGTGCATGCACTGTAATAAAACCAGAACTGTCTCCATCTCACCTGACGGCCGAGGAGCATGAAGTGGGAAAATGTAAAGAGGAAGAACAAATTCAGCTTCTCTTGGTGGCTGACGGACGCACCCTGAAAGTATGTGAATAAATATTCATACATTTTTATATTTCTGTTTATGCTTTGTATTGTTACTCCTTGCACTTCAGTTTCATTTGGTTTTAACCTGCCTCAGCATTATAACTCTTCAAAAGATGATGTACATTTTATTTAGTTTACAATAATGGAAGCAAACAAATTGGACACTTTCTCGTTTCTCTTTGTCAAGTAAACCTGCTGAAGGTTAAAACGCAGGGACAAGCACACACTGAATTTGTTCTTCTTTTCATCATCATCTTTAAATAAGAACTTTTTTTTCCTTGCCTATACCTTTGGAATATATTATATTATATATTATTATAATATATATATATATATACCTCCCAGACTGTATAACTCATTGAATCAGACATGACACCTCATGCTGTCACTACCTTGCACTTTCCATAAAGCAGGGAACAATTAACCCACAGCTCTGTCACCCCCCTGAGCGGAGCAGCATGACGCCTGGGACTCCTCCAGCTGAGGCTGCAACCTGCCAAACTCACAATCACACATTTCAAAGTGTTCTCGTAATTATGCTCACTAAAGGCCTGGTGAAATGCTGAACCCGCATAAGATTTAGTTACAGATCGTGTAATTTCCCATCAACTGCCTTTTGGCAAAGCAGTGTCATACTGAACCATATTTATGAGTGTGAGAGGAATAGCTGCAGGAGCAAAGTACAGTTGCAATCTCTAAATGACAATTAAAATCGTATTAGCTACCAATTGAAATGTGTGCAAGGATTCTTCATTAAAAAAACACAGCTGTGTTGGGTTGATATATATATATATATATATATATATATACAACGTAAGGTGAAAGAATTTTTTGGACCAAACGAAAGACAACCCCAAAATGTGGGCTCAAATATGAGTCACTTGTCAAACCCTGGTTGTTATTCAGTGTATAGCTTATAGTCTGTCAAAGTAATTACGTCACAAAAGCCTATAAGGTTGAAAAAGGTATCTATGAAAAATAGATATGAAGCCATGTCACACATAATTCTCCTTTCTGCACTGAAAGGAAAGCTGAAGGTCACTTGCTTGGTGAAAATAATGATTAGTCTCAGTAAGACTTTCTGCTCTTTACTCTCTTCCTCTGCATGCTCTAACGTGCAGAACTGCCATCGTCACTGAAAAGACTCCAACCTATTTAAAGCACAGGTAAACCGTATCACCTGTAATTACCTACAGTAGGTGGACTGAAGGCACTTCTGTTTAATTTATCCCCAAGAGCTTTAAGGGTGCTGACGTCGATATATGGAACTGCAAATCATGATGTCTTCATCCTGCAGACTGCCAGAGCGCCTAGCCCTGGAGGAAAGTCATCATTTGAATCGTTTAGATATGGATGGAAAAAGGAGCAGAAAACCTAATACCTCACTTCAGTAATACTCTCATGGCACCAAGAGCTGCCATCCACATGAAATGAAGGACTTTTTTAGGATTTCCATATTTTTTTAATCTTATCTCTTATTCCACTTCTCCCCAACTGCAGCTCACCTTATATAACCTCAAATTAACTATTAGAGACTAAAACACATTTACTGACATCAAGTAAGTGTATTAAATAAATCAAAGTGCGTAAAGTTTTGTAAAGTCTTGATCTCATTCACTTTTGGCTGCTGTTCTCTGTCAGATCTAAAGTGGGTCGGTTTGGCCCAGGACTCTACTTATATTCTAGTTATATTTAGACCCTCTGGTTCCTCCAGATTGGCACTCAGTGTAGCCCAAGATGTGCGTGGAGCTGTATCTTTGCGTGAATAATTTCAATGTGTTCTTAAAGAAAGTGAATATAACTGTGCATGAGTTTATGAATGTGTGTTTGTGTGTTTCAGAGGCAGCGAGGATGCGCGTGGACCCTGTGTACGCCGCCCTGCGCTTCGGGACGTCCTTGGCGCATATGAGTCGCTCCAGTTTTGGCAGTTTGTCAGAGTCACCAACACGCAGCCTGGTATGACATCATCGCCCTGTGTTGGGGTTGAGGACAGTATGATCCGTGTGATTAGGACGTTTTTACGAGATCAGTCCATTTGTTAACTCACTGGTGAATTATGGAGACCCTAGATACCGCAGTGCAGAGATGTCTACACGCCCAAGTTCATAATTCTTCCATAGTTTCTAAAAACTTTGCAAATCATCGAAAAATATCAATAGATGGAAAGATTGTTACCTCTTTGGCTTTTGGCCTCATCTAACAAATGACTGTAAAACAAATTAGATATTGATTTGATAGATAGATAGATAGATAGATAGATAGATAGATAGATAGATAGATAGATAGATAGATAGATAGATAGATAGATTAATAGATAGATACTTTATTGACCCCAATTTGGGAAATTATTTCGTCGCAGAAGTTTGTTCAGACATGAAAATACAATGCTTAAAATACTTAAAAAAGTGGAAAAGATAATTAACAATTACAAATAAAATGAAAACATTTAAAATATTTTATCAAATACAAACAATATAAATAAAACAATATACAATATTTTGGAAATCTATCGAAAATGAGGAAAAATAATTCCCTAAAATTGTAAAACGGTTGCTTAAAAACAAGGATTTTCAAAAGATTCCTTACTTTTAGGGTCATGCTAGTCCCCTACTTGAAATCAAACCCATCGAACATTAGTTTCAACAGTGATTATGGCATGTATGCAGATCTGTTTATAACACCAAGTACTACTGATCTGTCTTTTGTGCTTCTGACACATTTCTACGCCCACTGTCAAATGTATACTCTTTGATATCCTGGTGTTAACTTTTGATTTGTTTGTCCTTCTTTGACAAGGGGGAGGGAGGTGAGGAGATGCAGCAGAGACAGTACAGCATGGATGAAGAGATTACTCAGGAGACAGGGGGTAAACACTGCTGTGTGTCTGTGGATCGGCATATGTGCTGTGTATCCATGCTTTTGTGTGTCTATTATTATGCTGTGTTTACTGTGCATGCCTTTCTGTGTGTGAGAGAGACTTACTTGTTCAAAAGGACACGCCTGATTGCATATATGTGAATGCCTGACAACTTCTAAGAAAATTCCTCGCCGCCCTCAGACAACCCTTTCCCCGACACTGAGATGGAGGAGGAGGAGGAGAGCGGCAGCCAGCTGAATCTCGCAGAAGCTCCGGACCCTGCAGAGGAGAACAATGTGATGGTACACTCTCTTTTATCCCACTGTGCAGACTGTCACATCTTGTTGTTTTCCTCCCTGGAGCGTGTATTTCTGTATCACGACATCTTCGTCCCTTTGTCCAGGTGCCCAAGCGCATTGAAGTTCACTCCATCCACACCTACGTAGCGCTCTACAAGTTTCTGCCTCAAGAACAGAATGACCTGGAACTCCAGTGAGTAGAAGTCACATTGACTACATACAGGAACCTTTGTATTTTTTTAATACAAATGCCACAGCGCTTGTTTCGTGTTTTTTTGTTAGTGGTTGCATTTTTGCCCCAGCTGTTGTTCCTGCAGGATAACATGTCTCCACCATCTGTAGAGGACAGGGCCGGGGTGCCCTTAAGGACGGCTAATTATAAACCGGCAGCCCATCCCTGTCCCTTTACAGGGCTGTAGTCTGAGCTGTGTTCCCATCAGGGGAGAGGATGGAGAAACTCAACAACTGAGAAATGAAAGAGCGGACAGACACAAGGGGAATAGGCATGAAGCTGAAGTCTATTGTAGGCAGAGAGAGAGAGAATGGGAAAATAGGCAGCGAAAAGTGCAGCTATAGAAGTTAAAGCTTTATAAAGGAAGGGTGAAGAAAGGAAGGACAGAGCAGTAAAAAGAAGGACAGGATGTATGTGTATGAATGGTTAGGGGACAATGGAGGGACATCAATGAGACTGTTGTCAGCCATCTGCGCCGTGGCTATGTGTCTGTAACTGCACAATATATGTGGGCTAATGAAATCGCAGTGTGTCTCTGTGCTTCAGTCAGGGATTTTAGCAGCATGTACTGCACTCAAATTAGATATGTAAGAGCTTTACTTCTAATTAATTATTTTCCCACATTGCACATTTACCCAAAGCCATCATGTTCAAATACAGATTCTGAGTGATAAGCATGCATTGGTGTGGCCTGAAAATGATATTTTAAGAGAAGACTGCACTGGACAAATTCAAAAAGATCTATGGTTGGGTCATTTAAAATGATTAGTGTAATTTCAGGCCAATCTTCCTATTTTTTCTACATAAGTCTAGACCTTGCTTATGTTCAAGCCTTCAATATAAATGTGAAATACGATTAGTAAGATTGCGAAATGACATTCATTTAAATTACAACATGTTCCCCTATCCATTATTGGAGAATAATTAAATGTGCTCTTTCTGACACAAATGAGCAAATCTGCCAGTTCCAAAGACATGTATTTAACTAGGCCGATCCCACTGCTCAGCATACACATTTTAATTGTGTGTTTCTTTTAAATAGCTGTGAAAAACATTAGCGTAACAAATAATTGTTTCATAAAACATGGTCAGTATAAGTTTGAGATATATGGGTCTTACCCTACTTTGAGTTGATGTAAGTGTGCAAACTAAAGTGTGTGTGTGTTGCGGTGATAATAGAGGGCAGAGAGCAGACACCCAGGAGACTGTATGTACAGAAATGCATTCCGAAAAGTAGTTTCAGTGAAACTAGGACAACTTGTACTCCTTTTTGGGGTGGAGGGTTGGTTTAAAAAAAAAAAAAATCTGGTAGTGACATTAGCATTCAGGCCAGGTTAGCAGATTTGGTCCGGCCTTTCCCTCTGCAGTAGACACTACTTAGTCATATTTCATGGAGACCTGATGACTTGGTATCTGCTGCTGTGTAAACTCTGCCGAGCGACACCACTTTAACCACTTTGTAACCATGGGTACAACAGCTTCCTCTGGCAGTTTAATAATATGGTCTTGAGCCCTTGTACTCAACCCTTTTTTTCTTTCTTGATGTGCTTGCTGCTCTCACCCTCTAACCTCCTTCTCCCCATCATGTATCCAACTTCCCCCCCCTCAATCCCCTCCCCTTTATGCCTCCTTTACTGTCTCTCATGTCCTATCTCCTCTAGACCTGGTGATCGTGTGCAGGTCACTGACGACTCTGGTGAGGAGTGGTGGAAGGTGGGTATTAATTCACTTGCAGGCGTATTTGTGTGTGTGCTTGTTGGCGGGTATCTGTGTAGATAGTGTGTGTTTGAGAGCGTAGACATTTGTGTACGTGCATTTATTGTGCGCATGTGTTCATTTGAGGCTTTAAAACAACTATTGCTTGACGCCTGCTTCATTTCTTCCATAAACATGCAGGCAGCCACAGACAGAAATAGAACATCATTTCCTCTGAAAATTACAGAGTTTAACATAATGAACCTGACAAGTGTTGCAACCTCAAAAAGGTCTTTATTGAGTCGGTAATGAGCATTCCTCGCTCCTGATGAAAACAAAAGTGCTTCTGTAAGTGTAGGTTTTCCATCACAGAAAAAGGAAGAAGCACCAAGTCTTAAATAAAGTGCAGTCTGTTTATCTTCCATCAGCGTACCAGTGTTTACTAGCACTTAGGTGGCCTAAAGTGAAGCAGCAGTCATTAAGCACTTACAAATATACACTGCCGCTCCAAAATTCTGTTTAATTTGTGAATCATCTGTTCATAACTGATGTATGGTTTGTGAATAACTTCAATATGCACATCAACACCTGAGGCAGAGGGTGATAAATGGAATCATTGCTGCATAAGGAGCTTGACTCAGACTTCCTCTGTTATTCCAGCCCGCTGCTGTTTCTTTGACTACATAAAGAATGAATGTGGCATTAAGGTGAAGCAATTTCTTTCTGTATTCAGAAATGAAATTTTAGTGTTCTGTTTTCCTAATTCTTTACTAGTTTCTGCAGCCTCGATGATTCATCACTGCACAGTTAGAAATGTGTCACTTTTGATCTCACTTTGTTTTTTAATTTCCCATTACTATTCAGAATGGAGAAACTCCTTTCTCTACCAATGAAACATGATGAGACACATTATTAAGTTCAGACACGTTAAGCCAGTCTGCACCTCTGTGTCAGACAAAACATTCTCATCAGCAGCCACACAGGGAAAACTAATAGATGGTACATGAATGGTACATTGGTACATACTAAGTCGTCTTTCAAAAGTATATGATTATCCTGACACCCACGTTTTTCTCCTTTGTTTTTCCAGGGCAAGAGTGGCGACAAAGTAGGCTTCTTTCCTGCCAACTTTGTGCAGAGGGTCCGGCCGGGGGAGCGAGTGTGGCGGGTCGTCCAGGGCTTTCCAGGAAACCGAGAGAAAGGACACATGGCCGTGAAGGAATCCCAGGTACACTGAGATGATCCAACCTTTTAATGACTTATTCCACTGTGTGTCTTTCTCTCATTTATGTTTATGATTCTCAACCCTCATCCGGTTGGACCCCAGAGTAATACTTATTTTCAAATGTCGCAGATGCCTTTTGATCATTCCAATGTTTCATTACTGTGTTAATCAATTTGTTCCTAATGAGTTTTATGTTTTCTTGGTTTTAGAAATATCACTTTACAAGGCAAAAGCACCCACTTTTCAGCCTATCCAATATTTAAGGGGACCTATCATGCAAAATGCACCTTTTGATGTCTTGCATACATAAATATTGGTCCCCGATGTGGGAACTCACAAAGTGTAAGAAAACAAAACCCTCTCTCTTTCCTCAAATCCGGGGGTACAACGGAGCTGATCCAGATTTGCGTCCGATGTGGCATTAAATCACGGCAGCATTTAGATAGATAGAATCGGAGGGATGAAACCCTACGGCTCACAGTCCAAGCCCCTACTGACTGAGACACTGGTCTCTGCATTTGACCCATCCTAGTGTTAGGAGCTGTGGGCTGCCATTATGCGCCTGGGGAACGATGCCTTGTTCAGGGACACCTCGGTAGCACTTGGTCTTTCCCGGGACTTGAAGTGGTGACCTTCCAGTTGCCAAGCCAAGTCCCTATGGACTTTGCCACCACCCGATAACGGAATACCATTTTTCTGAAAGCAACGATGCCACAGAACAAAGTCATCCACAATTACAAAAATGCGACCACGGCAGGACTCGAACCTGCAATCTTCTGATTCGAAGTCAGACGCCTTATCCATTAGGCCACGCGGCCACGCTATGAATTGTGTCGTCTTCTTTGTTTTTTTTCATCCAAGGACCCAGAATCAGCATTTCTCTAACAGGGCTGAAACAGAGGTATATGAGGGATGTCTAAAATGCATGATCTCTTTGGTATTTATTTTGAGAAACAAACATTATAGAAATGTTTTTTTTCAGATATCTGAGACACATACTATATGCCTAAAAATAGCATAATAGGAGACCTTTAACAAAACAAATAGGATACATAGTTAAAATGAACACCATGGGCCTTGATGTAATACTGTAGTATGGTCATTTTGATTTAGACACACAGAGATTACTTTATGTACTCTGTCTATTTTGGTTCAACCCAATATGCAGATTAACTTTATTAATGTATTAGTTATTTAAAACATATATATGAATTGTTTTTTCATGGCTTAGATAATTACATAACAATGTCATGAGAAAAATAAAACATATTGCTAGTTTTTTTCTTGCAATAGTTTATTCTTGGGGTCCCCCACCCGAGTTCTTGTAATATGTTAGAGGGTCAAGGATCAAATCACTACACTGACACTTTGAAGGAGAATATGTCAGCCTGCGTAGTTGGGATGATCTATTTGTGGTACTCCTTTATCCTGTTCAGAGTTGCAGGGTGCGGGAGCTTATCCCAGAACGCACTGGGTGAGAGGCGCGACACACCCTGATCGGTGTTTGATCAAAAGATTGGCAACAAAATCATTTCTGTCTCTGTGTGTTTATTATGAGGCTTTTTTCCATTATCTTTTACACACTCTCACTCTCAGCATGAAAACACACATATCTTAGTTTTTCATGTCATTTCACAAATCCAAAACAGGTTGTGTGTCCACTATAAGAAAACGCTGTTTACTGTCACCATAGTTTACCATAGTCACCATTTTCCTTAAGCGCAGTTTACAAAATCTTCTTGATAATGAAAAATAACCACAAATGAGTTGTGTCATAATATAGTATATCTAAATTCAAACTGTTAAAAACTAGACAATTTCTTTTGTATTAAAAGTTGATTCTAACAAAGATATACCAAGCATTAATTATTTTTAATACCTGTCTGCCATTGACACTTACTTCAAACTTTTTCCTTCATTCTGATGGCGGTAATGCTACAGGGAAAGATGAAGACACTCCACATCATCTTCTGTCAAGATGGATATTCTTGTGGGCAATTCCCCCAACACAAACCTATATTTTAAAAGTGTTACCTAAAAGAAAGTGTAATGACTCCTTTCTTCCCCCTTCCTTTCAGATCTGTGTGGGGAAGCGGGAAGAAGGCGATGTGTTTCTGAAGCTGAGCAGTGGGAAGAAGAGAGGGCTGGTCCCAGCTGACTCCATAGAGGAGATCTAAGCCTCTGTGCTCCCATCACCATCCTTTCACTTCTACTCCCCCCAGGAGGCTCCCATCTTCAGACTATCAGCATCACCCCTCCTCCCCCTTCCCCGCTGCAGAACAACAGCTGCAGCCTTCTGCAACCAATCCTGCCTGACTTAAACCAAACACACAGATGAACTGGACGGAAAAAAACGAACACTTCTGCAAAGATCCGGGACCACAGCCCTTCATGAGCACACGGTTTCCAATTGATTTGATCTACTGTCTTTCAAGAGTTTTCCGATATGCAGTAGTCCTGTTTTAGAGAGGAACTGTTTTCAGCACTTTTATCTTAACAATACAAGACCAATGTTTAGTTAGATAAAGGTTGAAAGTGAACAGGATTTGAATATGCTTGCCAGATGCCAGTCAATATATTGTTTTCCTCCATTATAAAGATGTCGACCAGCGTGGGAGGAGGTTGAGTCCTGTCATGGGAATATTGTGTCTCTGTCCGAGTCCTTTTCTTGTTTCCTCACCCCCTGTGTGTCTAATCCATATGCTCATGTCAGGGCGTCATAACATTGGACAATTGCCAAGCACAACCACTGCCAGAGAAAACTGCTGCCATGTAGACAGAGAGGAGATTCAGATGAAAGGAGAAGACACAATCTGAAAATCCTCAGCATGTGTGAGTGATAAGTGCACTCGCCAACTTGAGACGGCAGAGACGAGAAGATAATCAAAGGAAAATGTAAGGCTTTGACGATCACAGGGATTATTTTTCATTTGACTTGTTTCAGTATAAAATAACAATGAAAATATAGTATAAAAAGTGCTTAGGCATATTTAAATTCCTGGTTAGAAAGCATAAATCAGCTGGTGAAGCCCATGCTCCACAAGTCAACTTTGGTGAATTTTGCTATCTACTCGACAGCATCTTAAACTTACAGGTATTTCTTGAAAGAATCCTTTGAATTTTCTTCTGAAAAATGGCATGTCCCTACAGGAATACACTTGGGTGTGAAGTATCTTACATTCAAATAGGTCTTAATCTGTCCTCTTTGTGTTTCAGTTAAATATA
This sequence comes from Notothenia coriiceps, assembly GCF_000735185.1. Lineage (NCBI taxonomy): Eukaryota > Metazoa > Chordata > Actinopteri > Perciformes > Nototheniidae > Notothenia > Notothenia coriiceps. The sequence continues at coordinate 370,313 of NW_011348482.1, forward strand.
ACAGAGGAGAAATATATTTTTTAATTCTCTCTTAAAAAGCATGGGGGCTGATCACAGAGCAAACGTTTCCGACTGTAGCAGCGGCAGTTCTCCTGTCTTCACATAAAGGAGCTTGACAGACATAAAAGGGTTGGTTTGTTCAGAGACCAGCCAAAGAGCTGCAGTGGGTGTTGCAAATGTTGCACAGCGTTATTACAGGACATCACTGGAGCAGTGGGAAATAAGCCGCGGCCAGAAAAACATCTCAATTGGGATCTCTGTGACCATGACAAGGAGTTTAAGTTTCACTGACAGCTTGGAGGAGGTGCAGTGAGAGGAATGACATCAGCGTTGTGCCATTATGAGTCAGTGTATGCATGCAGGTAGTATTGTAGCCATCAGTCATCATTGATCAAATGACATCTCCATCTTCCCTGTTTGGCCTCGCTCGTCCTTTCTTTATCGATGCGACTGTTCAGTTATGACATAAAGTGATGGCGATTTTCTTCCAATGTATGGAGGTAGACTTTTGATGTTTAGACATCCATCGATTTCTTTTTACCCTTTTTTATTGTTTTCTTCAAAAGAACTACATCTTGTGTCACAAACAGGATGAAAATGTTGGTTTGAAGCATAAAATGCAACAGTAAAATGATGGCATTGAAAATGATTTAAATCGTATGTCTTCTTCCAGAGAACTGAGATCTAGCTTATATCATTTAGTCTACATTTTAATATATGTGAAAGCATTTAGCGACTGTGAGAAATAAGCTACTCTTCTTGTTATAACGAGAATAGAAATGTATTTCCTCCCATCTTTGTAAATTGTGCTTTTTGTGTCTCCTTCATAGCTGTCGTACTCAAATGGTTGTCAAAGCAAAACTGGATTTATGATTTTTACCCATGTTACCACTTTTTGCATTGTGCCTAGCTGTCATTGGTTGGCCACATACCTTAATAAAACATCTTTACAAATGTGTCTCCGTCCCTTACATGGACACTGAATGCTGTTGTTGTAGGGCATTATGATAGCTCGTAGCTTTTGTTGTTTTTCGGCATTTGAAAATAAATGCATGATCTCGAAGATAGCAGCGAGCTCCCGAATTAGGCCGCTGTAATTGAGAGTTTTAGTGCTGTCCATGCATAATGCACCATCCTCCATCCAGTAACACACTGCTGTGCACAGAGGACTGCCAAAAGACTGAGAGCAACATGAATATCACAAAATGGCACTGTGATGGGGGGAGAGAGATTCAGACATTTTAGTTATTTCCTACAAATCTACAGGAAAACAAGATTACTTTTTTTTTTATCAAACAACAAACAGTCAAATCAAGAGCACCAATTGGTTTAAAGGATTTGGGCTTTAGTTGTAGCAAAAAAATAAAATCGAGCCCTTTATTTGTTCACTCACTCAACGGGAAAATGTGTTTGTCTGCACAGCAAGTTAGCTAAACAGTTATAAATGAGCAGCTGAAAACAATTCTCAAGAGTGCATGTTATAAGCCAAGCATCCTGAAGCCAAACATGTCCCGAATTTGTTATTAGCTGTTGTTGAAAGTATACCTATAGGTGTTCCAGGCACGTCCAGCTGAGAGGAGACCAAGGGGCGGACCCAGGACCAGATAGAGGGATTATATCTCCTCGCTGGATAAGCATAGAAGATGGATGGTTAGATGGATAAAAGTATACTTGCAAGGGTTCATTCTGTAGTTGATGTGAACTCAAGCTGTTTTTATGTTTACACCTACTGTACTGTATGTGCAACTGTACAGTAGGCAAGTGACAATTGTGATGTCCCACAAAATGAAAGAGCTTGAACAAGCGTCTCACTTTATTAGAATTTGTGTCTTTTTTCATACTCCACGCACAAGGTGTATCAATGACAGTTCTACTACTTGATGAAGCTCAGCTAACTAACTGCTAATTGCCAGCATGTCATCCTCTCCTTTCAATCTTTATATAGAAAAAATTCTGTTCTTCTTCCTTCTTGATCTGCAAGTAAGATCTGTAGTATTGTAATTTGCATTATAAGTCACATTTTGAGCAGAGCTATAAGGAAAATAACTGTGTATTCAGCTTTAAACGCATTAACGCAATCTTTTTCGGAGCCTTTCGTGTAGTTCTGAAGATTTAGTCCACATTCTAACCTTAAGATGTACTTTCAAACTGAAGTTTCAACATTACAGTGGATTAACACTCGCAATGTTTTTGGCTGAATGTCTGAAGGCCAACTTCATTGACGCATATTTGATCTGTGGTTATTAATTTGGGTTTGTTTAACACCAACTGAAGAATAGCAAGTGTCCTGACAGAAGGGATCTTGGCTCGGGTGATGAAGCAGCTGAGATTCACCACCGGCAGTGCCTGCTATACCTCTATTAACACTTGACAGGGCTTCCCATCTGCTGTAACTCAGACCACAGGGAGCCTTTTGAGGCTGATGAAACTTTGCTAGTTTGGAGGAGCGTTGTTGAACAGTTCCATCTTCTTCTTCCTCTTCTAATCCTCTCAATCCATTGGCCCATCCGTTCCACCCAATCACTCCATGCCTCCTTTTTTCCTCTCATCCTACAGACATTGATGCACATTTGTTAGACTCTCCCCTCTCTTGTACTGTTTTACTTAATCTTACAACTCTGTCTCTCTTTCAGTTCTTTTTTTCCTATCAGTTTCCACCTTCATCACGATTTCTTTCTTGCATCAGTCTGGCTATGAGTTACTCTTGAGATAAGCAGACAAGGGAATTATGCTTATTTCCTATCCCTTTTTTTGATCAGCTCTTGTTTTGACACAGCTTATGATTTAGGTTATTACTGACGGAGGCTCTCTATCTGGTATTGCCTTGGCTGATTCTATTAAAGAGAAATAACTGGGGAAGCTGCTAAAAGTAAAATGCCTATTAATAACGGTTCATTTCTGCTGGCTGCTGTAGCTCAGCTCGGCCATTAGGATTACTCTCTTTGGTAGGAGGAGGGGGATAATTAGGGCCAGGTGTAAATGTGGTTATTTTTTCAATCTGGCCCAGTTTCATATCTCGCTGACCCTGAACACACGCTGTAGGGGTTTGCTCCTGTAAAATAAATGTCCACTACCATTATTCAGAATGTCCCCCGCTGTTATTATTACGTTTCGTGACCTTTTGCTGTGCCTCCAAGCAAGTGTCAGGACTAACAGCCTGTGCCTTGTGCCCTCGGTCCAGGTGAACGGACCCCATCACCTCAATAGATAAGGACAGAGAGAAAGAGAGAGCATCAGCTGCTTCTCTGAACATTGTGTTCCTCGTCTTTTATCGCTCATCCTGGTTCGTTTTTAGTTAACATCAAAACGTTTGCGGTTTATAGAGGTTTGGGTGTGGACCAGAATAACAATATTGGAGACAAGAACAAACCAAGCACTACGGCTAAATAAATACTTCATCTAAAGAATCAGAAAATGGTTCGATCTTTTTATTTTTATTTAAACACTATGATATATAATAGGACCAGGACCCGGTAAGGAACCATAATAATCATACAGTATGTGTGAGATACAGAAATGGACAACATCCAAATGATGCAAAAAACCTAATCCCTCATTAGCACAAATAAAACCAATATGTACAGTTACTAAAAAAGGAAAAGTCACACAGTATAATTACCATTTTGCTTTTCCAAATCCTCTGCGAAATCATTTACTACACACACACACACGCACACACGCACGCACGCACGCACGCACACACACACACACACACACACACACACACACACACACACACACACACAGAGGATCCTCCCTCTTTGGTGTTTCTTTTAATAAGTATGCATTTTCACACTTTTTATTTACGGGGTGGACGCAACGAGGCAAAGCAAATAATGACAATAGCAGCTGTCAGGGAATCCAATTTGAAAAATAATGGCTATTAAATAGTCTTTCTAAAGATAGTCATAATCACAGCTTGCTTGAATACACACTCGACAACACATACATTACCACCCTGTCACGGAGGCTGACAGAATCATAAAGGATTGTCCTTTAGCTGCGAGTACAACCTACCATTACCCTTTGTACTTCACCCACACAGTGAGCAATCAAGCAATAGCAATCAAGCTAACACACACATATACATATACAGAGGGTATGGGCAGACAAAGAGAGAAAAAGACAAAAAGCAATATATAATGCAAATACTAAAGTGTACACATGGCACCAGGGTTGACGGTTATTCTTCTTTTACATCCCCCTATATTGTAGTTACACCCATGTTTCCTCTTCTTGTATAACACAGTAGAGAAACATGTCATGAATGGGAGTCAAATGCCAACACAGGCCTTTTTATTCTGAAAGAAAACTAAGAAAATATACAGACAAGCTATTGGCGGCACATTGTCCCAAGTGAACATATTTGGAGGATAAACTAAAGGCCGCCTGAGCAAGTTTTAGACTGAGATTAAATAGACGATCAACAGTCCTGTTTTTATCTCACTCATTACTTTAAAGTAAAACTTGCTGATGACATGATACCTCTTTGTTTCTAGCAGTGTGCAGGTGTTCATCTAGGAATAAGGAGTGCTGTGTGACAAATGAGCAGAGAGTCAGGGGGGGATTCGACCACTGATAAACAAACACTTTCAATATAAACATCATCACTCAAGTGTCTGGTCAATTGTTCTGGTACTCTCAGTTTTTGTTGTTGTTGTGACAAATGGAAATGTTACCCTCAAAGTCTAGTATCACAAGCACTTAAAAAATAAACACAATGTGGAATTCTAGTAAAATGACAAATCAAAACCAAAGCATCCAACACTCCCTCCAGAACACCTTTTCCAAAATGCATTGATTTATTTTTCTGATAACACTCTTGTTGTTTCCTTTCATTTCTGAGGAGGCTGGCTGTGAATGTGCATTGGCAGCAGAGCATGGTTGCATACGTCAACAATAAATCACGGTGGTAGTAAGAGACAGACCGGTCAGGAGTCAGAAGTCATTTCACGTAAGATGATCGGAAGTGACTGTCAGGTAAGGAGGGAGATAGGCAGGGGAGCTTCACTACCCTTCACCATAAAAAATAATGACAGGAGACGTTGGTGTGATTGTGACTCAGCATGCAGTAATGATGACTGATGCCTCCAACAGGCTGCTGACTCATCAATCTTCCTCAGTGTCTCAATGCTCTGCCAGAGTGCTCTGCCCCTGATCAGCGCTGATTAGAGGTAGACTCACATGGACGCCACACCGCCTGTGAATCAGTGATTGCCCTACATTTGTTTAACACATTCTCCTTCTAATTAGAGTCAACTGTGACCTGCATCCCCTCATGCACACGTACACAAAAAAAACACACTGCAGGATATGACCTATCAATGAAACATGAGCCTCATCCGCCCCACCTAGCATTCTCTCTTTTTCTGACTTTCATGTTGCTCTTCTCTCTCTCTCTCTCTCTCTCTCTCTCCCTCCTCTCTCTCTCTCTCTCTCTCTCTCTCTCTCCCCGAGAGTTAACTGCCAAAGGCATCGCTCATGGCACACAAACCCAGAAACACACACACACACACACACACACACACACACACACACACACACACACACACATACACACACACACACACACAAGCTGTTATAGAGCTCATCAACTCATGCTTCCCTCCACACAGCTGACCTTTACTTGAGACGGTAGAGTTTAAATGAAACTCTAAGCGCTTTGTGGTGAGCAAGACAAAGGAAAAAAGCAGTAGAGTGCTTCTCAGTGCCTGACTTTTTAGTCTTAGTAACAATATCCTTCTCCTGAATACACACAATGCAATGCAAAATTATTGTACCCGAGTATACTGAAAATAAAGATAATTCTGTTTCTTCTGAAAATGAAATCAGTGACATTGTTTAAACTTTAGAGGATAAGTAGGCCTTTTCATTACTATTCTTCTCTAAAAAAAAAATTAAAGACAGGGTCAGGATGATTTACCAAAGGAAATTAACCACTTTGACTACTTAGTGACTGTTATCGATTTTCTCATTTCAAAAATGAAATGAAAGAAAATGAAAGCATTTCACAAAATGTGAAGCTGTTTCCATGAATTCTTTGAAAATCTGATATTTAATGTTTTGAACTACTACATTACCATTTCTGTGTAATATCCCCATCACACACCTATACTAAACCATAATGATTCTATTGCTGCACAAGAGCTTTGGGAACTAAAAATAGATTGATCAGCCCCGGATTAACAATCTGAGATAAGATCACTGCAGTTACCATTTTCAGTTACTGTCTTCTATTTTGTGTTTTCACAGTCTCCTATTTTCTGCTCTGCGCTTAACATCCACTTTATTTTTATCCCAGCCAAATTACTTTTGCTACCACCATGTCTCAAAGACCCCAAAGGGATCCATAATGTTTCTTTCGTGCGAAACTCCATAAAGAAGGCTCCTCCAAGACTGCTTGATTTGTAACTTGTTTCTCCTCATGCTGTTGAACTCATGTAAACTAATCATTCAGGATTACATGGCTGGTAATTGAACACTGGTCGCCCCGCTGCTCTGTGTGCGTTGTCCTTAACGATGGCTTAACAGCAGGTTCAAATCAATCAGGGACTCTTTGCACGTCTCACACAGGCAGACACACAACCTTCAGCTCCTGACAAATTAACATTACTAGCAGAGAGATATGGTGTGTATCATGGTCGATTTAATTAGGTTCCCCGTTTTTGGCAGCTTTGATAAATTATCATAATGGCCAGAAATGTTGGCCAGACATTTCAGGTGTTAAAAAACAAGGTAGCTGTCACATTTCCTGATTGCTCCCTCGTAGCACTTTTAATTACTGGCCAGGCTTGGAGAACATGACACTTATTGGAAGCCAGGCTTTGATTGATGAAGATGCAAACACGATGAATACGAGGAAATAGGGGCAATTTTGGTTGTTGCGACGTCAACAAGAGGAAGTGCAATCAACCCTAAGTTGTTGTCTCTGGTAATCATGTCTCATCTCAGGCAACACAGATCAGCAGCTAAGAATATCACATCTAATCTGATCAAAATAACTCTGATAGTCTGCCAAGATAAAACATGTCAGCAGATCATTTCAGAGACTCCTGTTGCGTGCACGACTGATTTATGCTAATTCTTGTCACAGTGAAGGAACACTATGGATATTTTCAAGCCATTCATCTGTTGCCTGCCCATGGACATATTACTCATATTCACTTTTATCGTGTGCTGCATCTACCCAAGTCTGTATTACACCATATCATTTATCAACATACACAAAGCGATTTGTTATGAAAAGATTATGTCAGTCTCTTCCTGAAATATGCATATTATTTCCTCTTAATAAAGTAATGTACTGGAATAGTGAATATTATGCCATGGAAATGTACCTAACAGAAGACAGAGACAAACAGCAGAGAAGCAAAGGAGGGCTTTGATGTTTGACAGAATCTTAAGATCAAGAAAACACGATAAACAGCCTACGGCCAAGGTCGCTGAGGGCCGCTCATATAAAGAGGATGAGATGCAAAAATAGATGTCCTTTGTCATGTCAATAGACCAAATGTACCTGACAGAGTTTTCGATGAAGTGCTCAAGCTGAGTGAAAAGCTTTTTCTCTGAATTCACAGCTTCACTGTAACTGTAGTCAGTTGTTAGGAGCCAAGTGGACATTTCATCCAGTGGTATGACAAATAATTGTATTGTGGCTTTTTAACAAGCGTGATCAATTTGGTAGTGATGTACAAAACCTCTTTTCTTTTTGTCCATTATTTTGTGTGTTTGGGAGTGGGTCCCCAATAAAATAATAAGACATTTCTGATTTAACGTCATCTTCCAGCCAGGTTGCATTTTCTTTGCTATGTTCCTCATTTTGAGAAATGTGTAGATCTCTGTAAAAATCGATCTCTTCAAACATTTTAAAAACATTACAGATTTAAAACACAGGATATCTTTTATTCAGCCTTTAACCCAGAACAAGGTATAATTAACAACCCTACCCAATGTCTGGAGACGGTCACATTTAAAAAAAAATTCCCTTCACGTTTCAGTTTGGCTTGAGTGATGAAGGATTATTTTGTATTGTTACCAAAGTGTCCCATACAAACCCGCTCACCTTTAACAAATGTGTGTCTGTGTGAAGTCTCTCTCTGCTGCTTTTGTTCAATAGCTAATTTGTATGTGTGGCTTGGATTTACAATTAACTTTGACTGAAGTTGAGCTACAAAGCAGGGGCAAAACTGGCCCTTTTAAACTGTTAAAACATTCATGGAATACAGAATCATCTTGATAAAAAGCTTAGTGAGGGAATAGACATTGGCGTGTTTGCTTGAGCACATTTGTGCGTCAAATTTGCCCACGGTTCTATGACTGACTGAATGATAGGATAAGGGATTATAGGATTTCAAGATCATGTTGGGCAGGATGGAGTGGATGCCCTTATAGAATAATGCAACATACTCTAAGGTTTTAATGTCATATGCACATAAGCTACAGTGTAGAAATGGCAATGAAAATCTTAGGTCCCGGGTTCCTCCAACAATGCAACAGGTATAGTATGTATCTCAGATAAATGTCACTGTTGGAATAAAACTGTCGTCTCATTTGTGTGTAAGTAGCTCAGAGGTAAAAAGCTGAAATGTCTCAAAACAATTATCTCTAATGAAGAGGTCAGTCCAGACTCAAATATCTTAAGGATTCCCATGCAGTTTTGAACTGATGTGCATTTCACCGTGATTTGAATTAACTTAAAATGTAAATGTGTTCAACAGTTTGATTTAAGACCTATTGCCTTCAAAATACATAGTCATACTCCCAGATATACATGATATACATTATCAGCCTGTTAGCATTGTCATTGTAAGCATGCTGGTATTAGCATTAAGCGAAATCACAATTCTGTTCAGGCTGTATACTATTAGTCATGTTCATTCCTCTTTTTCTTAGCAACGGCTTCAAAAGCCACATATTTCAAAAGTTCACAAGCTTTTCATTTTTTATCTCCACTCATCTTTATTTAACGCATACCATCAGTCATGACATGAACCTTCTGGCATCCAAGTTCAGAGAAATGAAACCTCCATCATTTGTTCTCCTGCAGCAGTGATCTGGCTAACATCCAGTCTCATTCAACTGTTTTCAAGGTAACACCTTCAAATAATACTGTTATATTTCTTGGCATGTGCTCACAAAGGAACACAAATTAATCAGGTCTGCATATGTCATTTGAGTTTTAAAGCTTTCTTGCTTGGCACAATTTGTAAAAAAGCTTCAAATGCAAAGGAGCTGAGCAACCTCTAGTTTAAACCTGTGCAATGGGCTCCTTATCTTATGCTTATTATGTTAATCCTGTCATTTCACTTTCAGCAGGCATGCAGCTGTGTTATAACTAAAACCTTTCTCCAAACAGGGCCATGGGAAAAGGAAGAGAAGGGAGGGTAGAAGAGCTTTTGGGTCATCTATTCTGGAGGAAGCAGGCTAAATCAGGGCATGACGACTGTATGGTTAACCTACTTTGATTTATCTCCTTGCTTCGGTTTTTTAGGCAACGTTTTTTTTCTTGTTCTATGATTGCTTGTTTGTTCCCCTGTGTTCCTGCTTGAATAAGAACAAATAAAGGATATGTTTTTTTAATAAAAGGGTGAAAAAACAGTAAGACTTAGACGACACTGCCCCATACATTATCCCAGAAATTACTTGTTTTATTAACACTTAAAATCGTCAGGGATCTAGTGTGTATTCGCACTTGAAACATGTCCTCTAATTTGTTTGTTTCAGAATAATGCGCTTACATTTTTTTTGGTCTTCTATCTATTGTTTCCATTTTGGTTGATACATTTTGCACAAAAGTGTTGGCCAAATTAATTTATGCAATGTTTGTTTTTATATTTATAGTTGAATCACAACTACGAATAAACTATATTGTTTCCACGTCGATCTGTAAAAGTATAGCAGAGTTAGAACTTTAGTGTTAGGAGTTGCTGTGTTGGTAGTAAAAGCAAAAGGTTCAGCTTTTTTTCTGTAGTGAAGACATCAGTTCATAATTTTGTCGCTCACTCAGTAAGTACTTGTTCCCGTAGGTCAAGGTGATGTTTTACCAAGGAGCTGTCATCAATGGGATGAAGTGATTCACAAAAGATTCAAGATGATTAAAGTGTTTCATCCAACAACCAGGTAAATGTATGCTAGTTGCGATCGAAACTGAAAAGATAAGATAAGCAGAATACTTTATTTATCCAAGGGGAAATTGGGTTCCATGATGGTTGCACCAGTAGAGTAAAATAAATAAATAAATATTTATAACATACATAGTTGAACAAAAGATATGCAATAAAAGTCCTTGTACCACTTTGGCACGGTGTAATAATAATGAAACCACTTCTGTTTTTTTACGGCTTTTTCCAGCAGATTAAGACACATTGTGAGCCTTTGTATAAAATATGAACACACTGATTGTTGAGGCTTTTCCTTATTTTTTTATTTGACATTAATTATCCATTCCTGTAGATTTTCATGGGGACTTTGAACTAGTCCCTCTGTGTAATTTGAAATGAGTGTCCCTTGCTGTGGTCGTGGCTTTTCCCCTATGCTGCTCTGTGATGCATATTCTGCTAATCAAGCATGGTGTTTTACAATAAAGGTCATGCTCACTCTGTGTATAATTGACATGGCCTTTCTGGAGCATCAGAGGGTGCTGGTGAAGTTTCTGGTATACGTGATACAGTTTAAAAGTGTTGCTAGTTGGGCCTCAGCCCCTAAAACAACCTGCAGTTTCATTACAGCACTCTGGGACTCGAGAGGACTGGTGGAAAACAACTCTGGAGTAAACAAGGAAAATCTAATCACTTGCATACTTTCCACACCTGCTGAACACCTGCAAACACAGTCTATTTATTCTAACCAACACACACATGCAACACAGTAAACTAGGTTAAAAAATGATCACCATAGAAACAAGACCATCCTGAGCTGAAAATTGTTGACTTTGAAAGGCTTAATCCAACACATTGACATAATGTTGAGAGGCGCTCAGTGTCTGATTGATGCTTGTTTTCTTACAAAGAAATGAAACGTATAATAACTTACCGGAACGATAATTAGGGATGAAACAGACAGCTGTTGAAGCATCTGTTTCTGTTGCGAAGCTCTGTTGTGAAGCTGTGCTGCAGTGTGATACAGTTGCAGGTCAGCTCTGGTCAGATAGGTTAATGTATGTTACCTAAGGGAAGAGAGGTGGTCTGAGGCTGCAATGCAAAAAGGAGCCATTTAAAATAACTTTTGAAACAACAAGGCCCCTTCAACATTTTGGAAAAATATTGTTTAAAAATGTATATTTCATTTTAGTATGAAGCTCCTCTCCTACTTCTTAATGTAAGCAAACACCAGGAAAAGTTGTTAAACAAAATCTATATTAAAACACCAAGGCGTCCATAAATATAATTATTTACCCTAACCTAGCCCTAACCAAACTAAAGCAAAATGTGAAGTATAATCTTATTTTGTTTATTCTTGTTTAATCTTATGTTCTAGATGCAAATTGTAAGGATTATTAGATTAATCAATAATTAAAACAAGAACATTTATTATAAACTATTAGGGAGTTTGAATCATCAATTTTAAAGGAAATATTAAAAAAGTAAAAGATCTGGTTACAGTTTTCAACAGTGTGTGACATCTTTATGTAACTGGGTCACATACACAACATCCTGTTAATAAAATCTGTACTGCTGGACAATTTTTGCTATTTTCACTTCTGCGACTTTTCTTCACATAAGACCTTCCTGAAATCTCAGATGGTTACAACCATAGATATATCTATGGTTACAACCACACCAGAAGGAATCATTAAAATAGTATAGCCATAGGTGACATGCCACACCTGCATGTTGTAACCTTGTAACCTATACAGTCTATGGTTGTAACAAACATTTTAAAATGTGGGCTGAGCTCAATATCCCTGAATTCTTTATTTAAAATAAAAACACATTATGCAAACATTGCAGGAAAGCTCAAGCTAGTAATTCCATTAATTCATAAAGATGTTATATGTAGGCTTTACAAAACATAAAGAAAATATTAGGAAGGACCAAGGAAACTCATGTTTTCTTCTTCTACGGTTGTTTTAACCCCTTCGGAACGTGCCGGCAATTCGAAGAACAAAGAAGAGAGGTGGGTTGCCGCATAAAACTAATTTTATATACAGTCTATGCTTAAAACATAGGTACTATCCAAATACAGTCTAATTCCAAATACTGAGTTGTACTGCTCGAATTTGTTGATACGTCTTCCCATGTTGACGCTGCTACAGTAGCTCAAAGTTCTGCTAGCATTTATTTGTGTTTCGTCTAATCTGTGTGAAACTGCAGCGGCCAGTTATAGATTCTCCGTCAGGTATGTTTAGCTGTCCATGTCCATTATTTTGTGGTAAAAATAAGTTTATATAGTTCACCTGCGAATGAGACGCCAGGTTTAGCTGTCATTGGTTATTTGACAACAGGGGTGGAGACGAATAATGGAGTCTGCTACATTTAGTGGGCATGAGTGAGTCAAGTGGTGGGCCTTCTTCACGTGTTTTAAGTATAGCCTACCTATTTTTGATTCTACGCTAGAGGACATTTTAGATTTTTACCCAAATGTAAGTTTAACGTTAACTGCATATTTAGCACATTGCACCTTTTACTTGTAAAGAGGTTTTGCTACTTTTACTTTGTAAATGATCTAAATATATTTCCAACACTGCGAGACTAAACAGAAATCCATCATATACATTTGAAAAATTATAAAAACAGATGTTGTAATGAAAACCTAGAAAGCACGTTAGACTAATCAAAGTAACTAAAAGCATTTAAACTACACACAAGCACCATCTTGTGTAAATGTTGGTAAGGCCCATATAAAAATTGAAAAGCTTAACCTTTAAAAGATTGGACAGCTGCTACTCATCGTGTGTTCAAAGGTCTCCTCCACCCCCAAAAGTGACATACTTTCAGTGACTCAGCTCTTACTCAAATGCAAGTCCTTTTGTCCATACTTCATGAGTTCCAAAATGTTCTGAAAATATCAACCAATATGTGAAGCCAAAGCAAGCACAACATATAGATGCTGGAAGAAAATGACTGTTTAAATATGGGCAACAATTAAATACTCTTTACATTGCAACAAAATGAGACTGAGCATCTTAGGTCTGGAAGACGATACCTGATGAGCCAAAAAAGATAACACATTTAAACTTTGCTCAAAATGTAACTCATTTTATTGGGTCAGCACCTGTTATATTACAAATTAAAACATTTCAAGAGTAACCTTTGTCTCCAAGAACTAGAATTCAATCTTTGAAATTCACCAAAGCTTGACAATCAATGTGTCAAGTCATACTCAAATAATTACTTTGAAATACAAATATTTGAATGTATGTCGATCTACATTAAATAAAACTGAACCAAAGAGACCCAATTTTCTCAAAAATAAAGAAAGATCAGTCCGATAACAGATTTCAAACTTTGCTGCTATTGGGAGGGATTATCATTCATACTTTTAGTGGTTCGACCTCAGGCTTCTCTTCGAAAACATAAGGCCGTTTGATACCAAACAAGTTGCGCAGGTTGACTTCAGGGTCAACATAATGACGGATCTTGCGTTCATTGAAGAGGCCATGGAGGTTGGTTTCCACTTTGGCACGTCTGGAGATCCTCATGCGCAGACCAAAGAGATTACGCAGGTCTTCCTCCACAAGGGGCAGATGGTGTCCGTCCAGACGCTTCATCCAGAACTTCTTAGGCCTTCGATGTTTCTGTTGAGAAATTAAGCAATTTATGAGAACGATTTTGAAAAAATGGCTGTTCTTGCGGTGCAATGCCACATTTGGATTAAATAGTATTTGGTATGCTTGGACACAAGATCATGTAAATCCAAGGCCAAATTTACCATATACATTGGGGGGGGCGAGGGGATAATATCCCAATATTCAAATATCCCCTTTCTAAAGCTTCAGTTGGCCAGAAGCACAGAGGAGTCAGATAAACAGGTTTCAAAGAGAAAACCCAATTCAATATCCCCAGTTAGCTCTAGAGCTCACTAATGTGTGATGCTTTAGATCACATCTGCAGACTTGCCTTCAGTGTAGTGGCGTCTGGGTCGTGGCGAAGCAGGTGTCTGGTCACACTCTCCTGTGTAATAATACAAGAAAAGACATTTAACGAATATAAATTATGTAATTCATCTATGTTATTAACACTTAATTCGGCATTTTCTTTACAACCATTGTCAGAAATGAACAGTTCTTACCTAAACAGTGCCAGAAAAGCCATTAATTACAAAGAAAATAAAAATTCTGATAAATCTCCTTACAGGGTACAGGGTCACCTACCCTCATGGCAAACGTGCGTGGGCAGTCAGGGAAGGAGCATCTGTATTTGAGGAGCTTGAGGTGCACCTTGCGGATGTGGTGCTGCAGGTTAAAGGTCGTAGAGAAGTAGGCCTGGCAGGCCTCCTTGGGACAAACCAGCACGGGCTTATGGGAAGCGTGGATCCGTTTGTGCTTCCGCAGAGCTTCTGCTTTCTTTAACTCCTTCTTACACACTTGGCATATGAACGTGGCTACAACACATTTTCAAAGTGTGAGAAACAAAAACAAAATGTTGGTACAAATTACTTTAGAACATTTAGAGCATATTTACCCTGGTGTTTGGCAATCATGTGCTTCTGAAGTTTGCTCCACATGTGTTCTAACACCTGGCAGTTAACATGAGGGCAGCTGTAACCTGCAGGGACCAAACAACAAGGCCAGTGAGTGGGGAAATCAAAGGATCGGCCCCGGTTGGCTCCCTTCTGGAGCCATTTGAGGAACTGGCATACATGTTATGAGTCTTAAAAGAATACGCTTGAATGCACAAAAAGGTTACATGCAAATGAAGCCACAACCCCCTTTTTAATTAAAGAATTTCACAGGGATAGAAGATTAAAGGACACCTGCTATGAAATAGACCAACCTGCGTGCCTCTTCTCATGGGCTTTGCGTTCAATATGGGAGTCAAACATGGCAGCACATCCAGCCTCCGAACACCTAAGTAACCCACCAAGGACAGGAAGAATTACAAACGAATTAAAAATCAACTTCACCCACTCTGCCTGTAACCATTCATTTATCTCTGTTAGAACCTGCATGCCAGGTATTAAGGATCTTATTATATAAATTGCAAGTGCATATTATTTATCACATGCATTTAATTAACTCATAGGACAAAACGGTCTGATTTTAAACTACAGAACATCGTAGTCTTCTACTCTGACATGTAGGCTAATCTTTTTTGACAGACTTACTTTGAGTTAGCAGGCAATCCATGCTCCTTTAAGTGCAGTTTAAACAGCCTGCGTTTTTTGAATGTCAATGAGCAGTTTGGCTGGTTACACTGTAGGAGAAAAATATTAAGTGGTTAAAATGACACAAAGGACTTGAAACTGGCTATTGAACGTCAAGCAGTACATTTAAGGGGACGCTGTTTAAATACGACCCTTTGGCGCCATCTTGTGGGCACATTCGTTTACCAAGACAAACCTTGAAATACGTGTCTTTGTCTCCGTGGGCGTAGCGAACATGTCTTTTCAGATTGCCTGTGTGGAAGAAACTCTGCGTGCAGCTCGCAAATTTGCATCTGCCAAAAGGAAAATTACAGAATGAGGACGTGGGTTTTGGTTGTGAGGAGAAACAGTACAGTGACATTATGTGACTTACTGGAATTGCTTCACCCCTCTGTGCTGAAGCATGTGGCGGCGCAGGTGGGACTTTCTCGTGAAACGATGACCACAGCCAGCAATTGTGCAGAGACACGGGCGCTGTGTGACGGAACAACGTCATGTTTGTTTGGCAAAATGCATTTTAAAAGTTACATTGGTGTATTACTTTAGGAATTCTGAACATTTAACTCACCGTTCCAGTGTGCACCGTCTCGTGCTCCTTCAGTCTCCACTGTCTGGTGAACGTCGCTCCACAGGCAGCGTGCTCGCAGTTGAACAGCTGCAGCGGCGGACTGCCGACAGCTTTCCCGTTGGGTACACCATTCATTTTCTTCGATATGTGATCACTTTTCCTAAGATGAAATGTAATGGAAAGTCTGCCGCTTTCATCACCCTGTCTTATAGGGAGAGCTAATTGGTTAATTTGCAGCGCCTGGTCACCAGCATGTGTTCAATTAATTAGCGCTCGGCTCAAGAAGTGAAGCTGAAACTAATTCACCTGATTGGATATATGCTCCAAGTGGAAGCGATTCGCCATTAAAGAAAAGAAGAAGAAGAATTCACCTGATTGCCCTGCGCAGCTCAGCTGTGTGCAAACAAACGTAAAACACGGGCAAGCCAACACATGCACCAACTTTTTAACGCCACTAAGGTTGCCTATCAGTCTTTAAAGAGACTAGCACTGTATTTAGTACAATAATACACTGTGAAGTAGTTTCTATAAAAAAAAACTCTTCCAAAGAATGTGATTATCAACACATTTAATGCTTTCTTAACTTTTTAGAAGGCATATTCTCCACTCTTAATAACATTACACCTGACACAATGGCAGAAGAAAGAAAGAAATCTATTTCCAAAAGTGATCAGAGTTATATTTGCCCTTCTCCTGGCTGACTTAATAGCCGCGTTCACACCGGAGTACTTTTCCCACTTTAGTTCCGATATAGTTCCGAAATGTCGCGTTCACACCAAAAAGAGCCGGAACTAAAATTAGTTAATGAGAACCTTTTTATCCCTTTTCCGTCCCTGCTAGAGAGCAGGGACTCTCATGCGGCTCTCTTGTGAGAAAAGAGCTATATTTCTGATTGGCTGGGCGGATTGCAAACCACGCCCTGTAAAACTCAAAAAAAGTGTTGTGAAACCACCATTTTATTATCCTCGCATTAGCATTATTAGCATTAGCATTAGCCCAGCGCAGAAACGCAGAGAGACTAATTTATGGCAACACAAAATAAAACATGGGGGATGAGGAGGTGTCGGCGTTCTGGCGATTTACTTGGAAAGCTTCAGTAGAAGCTGCTGGGAGTCCCAGCAGCTTCTACTGAAGCCAGTCCCCAACTCCGGGGACTTCCGGCCTGGGATTTTGGGCGGCAGTATACGCCGTGAAGTTGTTTGCGGCCTGCCAGTAAACCCAAAGCAGAAGAAGAAGAAGTGACGTCAGCGGCTTCATCTGCCTAATCCACCCCCAGGGATTTATTCCGGTGTGAACGCGATCTGTACTTAGTTCATCAGAACTAAAGAGTTCTGATGAACTAAGTTCTCATGAACCTTTGTGGGAAAAGTACTGCGGTGTGAAAGCGCCTGATGTAGTTGCAAATAGCCTGTTGTAAGTGTGATGCAGCTATTTGCACAGTAGAGGGTAGTGTGTCTCTGTCTCACTCTGGCATTTACTTTGACTGTACACTGTTTGTATTTGTTTTAATGTCTGGGTAAGTCGGAGTCCTGTTGTGATCCTCCTTAGTGTCTCTGTTTTTTAAACGTATTTTAGGGAAATAGTTAAGACTTCCTTCATGTCTCTCTCATATCAGGTCAAACCATCAGACTATAAGAGTTAGAAATAAGGACTTAGGTCTCATTAATTCCTCATTTTATTCAGGGTGGAGTTTTTTTGCTTTTGTATAGCTACTTTGCTGCACTACATTTATGACTAAATGATTGTACTTTTTACTCAACTATATCTAACAGCTAGTTGCTTTACAAAAATATTTGTTTTCAATCCCTTGCTGTCCAGGTAAAATCTTGTTTCTTTGAATGTGATGATATCAGTTTTTTATAACTGGAGGATTAAATATGTCTTCATCAATTGTGAAAACTTCTTATAAATACACTATTTCAAAACCCTTTTGGATTAGTTCTAAATGCATCGTCACAAGGCTCAAGCAAGGCTGTTTTTCAGAGTTCAGGAAACTTTGAATGATTGGTAGGTGGTTGTTCACCTGATAGCTATAAGTTACAAACATATGATGGTTTTATTGAATATGATCCATTGCGGTAGATTAAACATCCAACAGTCTATGAAGAATGAAAACACTGACCGTTAGCAAATAACTGTGCTTACTTTATTAGCGTGATACTTGCAGTAAAGTACACTTTGATATTAATACCTACATTATTTAACTTAGGTAAGGTTTTCAATGCAGGCCTTTTCCTTAACCCTCCTTTGTCTTCATTTTCCCCCCCTTACTTTGGTGTTCGCGGTCAAATTTGACCGGTCCTGTTTTAACTGCTATTACATTGACACAAAAAACATTAATCATCACCAAATGTCATTTAACACCCTTTCAAACTGTAAGTATTATATCGGACTACTGGTATACATGAACAACTGCAGTAAATATACAAAGAATAGATACTGAACATGTATTGCGTGTGCCAGGTGTGATCCATGTGGGGGGATGGGAGCGGGAAATGTGTCAAATTATTGTGTGTGTGTTTGTGTGTGCCAGGTGTGGTTCACATGGGGGGATTGGGCACATAAGGGGGGGAACACATCTTGAGTATGTTTGTGTGAGTGTGTGGGTGTTTGTGTTTTATCTGATCCGGATAGTTACTAATTCCTTTTCTTTATGGCGGTCATTTTTGACCAGGAACACCATGGGTCCAAAATTCAATGAAAGTGGTGATCCGCAAATTGATATGTTCAAATGTCTACTGTGAAGGATATCATAAAGCCTTAATGCAATCGAATGTAAAACAAAAAAGTTATGATTGATGAAAGTATAGTACATCGGTCAGATTTGACCCGAAGACAACAGGAGGGTTAATGCAGTGTTTTCACAGTTTGGCATCGATGGTTCTACCTCAGTAAAGGATTTAAACACTTGTTGTTGCCCTGGACCACAGCTCATAATAATTATTTAGTTTCTGAAGCACAGCCTGACTTCTCAGAGCTCTTTCTGCAGTTTTTGTTACTCAACGCTGCTGATTAATTGAGCAGCACTGTGTGATCAGATGTTCATCCCATGAAAGGCACCGAAAGGCACATGTGGTGATGTTTGAATTCAGATTAACAGAAGAAAGGCTCAGTCTTAACTGGACTGGTTTCTGAACTCCAATTTGTCAGAACGAGCACATATTTAGCATGGATGCTGCCCTCATCCTGCTGCTTTCCGCTCCATCTCTTCCCCACTATCTCTTGATCCCTGTCTCAAAGGGGGGCAGATGAAATATTCAGAGGGGGCTGTCAGTGCACAATGTGCCTCCATTAGCAGGATGGCTGCTGGAACACTTAACGTTATCTCGGAAGCAAATCCTGCAGGTCACAGGGCTGAGACAGCAAGAGCTCTGCAGCTTCATTCTTTGATTGATCTTTATGTATGGGTCCTCATAAAAAGCCAATTGATTGTCTGCTGCAATATCTTTCTCACAATAAATTCACATATCATACAGACCCGCTCATGTTTACTTAAATAGTGTATTATAATGTTGTCAGAGTACAAATACAGATTCAATGTTTATACTGATGTTTGCAGTATTTATCAATATACTTTTTCAGGTGACCTGCCTATGATTAATAATTTTACTAATATTTTTCATTTCATTGAAGTAATGCCATGTGTACGGTTTTCAGGGGTGGAGTTTATCTTATTGGCCGTAACCTTTTTTTTGCAATTGTAGATCCCAAAAAATACGTTTTTACTTCTCAACAAACTGTCTTGTTTCTGAATTTGCTCCAAGTGAGGGGCACATGTATTCACCTCAGTCAATGCTCAACAGATAACATGTAGCCTAACATTTATTTTACGATTTTCTAAAGTAATTAATCTAGCCTACAGTATATTCCTTGAAAGGCCTCTAGAAAATCTAACATCCTTTTCAATCATCACACCGTTTTTAGAAATAAAAACATGATGTAGTCTTTCCTTAGTCAATTCCAGGAAAATAAGTCATAGAACTGTTGTGTAGGTTTCATGAAATTTGACTTTATTGTACATTTAACAGAAGAGAAAGACATGGACTTAGGCTATGTCACAATAAGTAGGCTACATGAAACAAAAAAGGATTGACAAACATATAAACAGTTTGACTTGGTTACCATGGAAACAGGGGGAAATGAAATCATGATGAGATATATTCACCCATTCATCCCCGTGTGCAGTGAGGCCATGAATGGGTGGTTATCCCCCCCACCCCCCGGCTCCTGTTCCGCGGTTCACCTCCTCAGAAGCACCCGGCCTGTCGCATCCTTTCCCTGGCAACGGGAGGAGGAGGCTGCCCGGGATGAGGGAGGTCCCGCTGTCCCACGTGCCCTCCTCACCGCAGACACATCTCTCTCCACTTCCCCGTGCCATCGTTTCCGCAAACCGCAGATTGACATATACATCCTCACCCATTTACACCCAAACTCTCCCACGGAGCGATGCATCCGAAGCGCGCACTCTCCCTTCCCCTCCATATTTCTGCACTGATCAATAATTTCCGCCATAGGTCCGGGTTATGATTCGCGTTTGATCCTTCTGATATGCTCACCAAAGTCTCGGTGTCTGCCTGAGAAAGGGAGAGAGAGAAACACAGAGAGGGGGAGAGATGAGAGGACCCGCATCATCAGATGTTTAGCAGATCCTATCTCGCTCTTCGCCGTCATTCCTGCTGTGCGGTTCTTGGTCTTTTTCCTCCCTACCGTCGGCCGAGTTCGTGACATTGTTGCGGCTCTCGATGTTGTAATCCGGGGGAATATGTGAAGATCATGCTGGCGGTGTGGTGCTTCATGGTCTTTGCTGCAGTGGGCGAGAGGCTTACGGTATCAGGTAAGAGAGAGAGTGAGGGAGGTTTGGATAAAGAGCGGGAGCACCCTTTTTCCTTTCCTTTCCATCCACTATTTGTTTTCACGTGCACCAGCACTTTCTAACTCCGGCGATTTTAGCAGTCACCCGGTGCCAAGCAGCACTCTGTCTCCGAGGCGATTGATTTGCTGCATCAACACATTCCGATCGCAGCCCCCCTCGCATATATCCATCACCATTACCAGCGGTGTTTAATTCATATACACGCACAATGATATAACCTGTCAAACACCAGTTACCGTGTTTCACAGCCTGTCTAAAGATTGCTGAAATGTGAGGCGATGGCCCTGTGCAATTATTAAGATGGGCGTCAGTCTACAATGTAGCCTAAAAACTATTGCAAATTGCCACATTCATTATTTCCTACAATATCTTATTGTGGCCATACATTAGAATAGATCAGTGACAGATTCAATGTTATGAACTAGTCAGTGTGATCAATTAGGTCACCATACAATTAAAGAAACAAACACTTATCTCGGTCATCCCACATTGTGTTTTATTAAACAATATATCACCTTTATAATGTTCACATTACCAGCCAATTTAGACAGATGTGCACCTACTGTACATGGCCAACACACCCTTGCACCCTCCATGTGAGTTTCTCTGTTGTTCGTCCTGCAGGTGTGGACAGGAGCCCAGTGCAGGATGGAGGCATCTGGGACTGGTTCACCCCGGCAGGGCAGGCGGACAGCGGGGACACTGCCATCGAGGTCACCTATCCAAAGCGGCTGGTCCAAAAGATCGAGTCGGAGGGGGAAATGGCTCGTGACTACTTGGATACCAGGGTGAAGAACAGCACTGAGAACAATTTGGTAAGTTCTAACTAACACAGCTTTTGGCATCAATTATTTCTCATATCCCCACTTCTGTTCATTTTCACATTGGTTCTCTCTGAAATTCTCAGTTCAGTGGTCATAGTGTTTTAAGTGTTTTGGGTGAGGAACATCAATGGGGCAAAATCAGGAGTAGATTGGTTCATTTTCTTTCTGGACCAAAATCAGCTGGAGCGGGAGCTTGCAGCTTGATATGCAGTTTGTGAGTTCAGGAAATAATTGAACATGTTTTATATAGTGCTCAGTATCATTATACAACCTTACTGAGGAAGATTCACTATTAGGGACATTGTAGCAAGTGTGTGTGCACATATGTGGGTGTGACATCAAGACAGACTGTTATTCCGCTGGTGGGAACCACATTGTTCCAGTGTCTGTAACAGTGCTGCTGAAGCTGCACGGGGATGGCAGGGCTGTGTTTTGCAGCAGACTCATCTCTGATTTTGACCTAGTTAGTCACTGAAAATACCTTTGAATTTCCACCATGAAGTAATACCAGCTGAGAGGAAGCACAGACATACATTGTGTTTTTTACAGCCTTTTTATTCTGCCTAAATGCAAGCCAACTTGAACCTTTAGACCTGCTTTCTCTTTTTACCGTGCAAGCTCTGTAGTAAATGCACAGTTGACCAACGATGTCTTTAAATGTTTGTGTGTAGTGCCTCTCATCTTCACATGATAAAGCTTAGCCCGTCATTATGTCCGATCATCCGGCTGCTGGGCTGAGCCCTCCACTTCTTCATTATTCAGTGGTGTGTTAAAGTATGTCCCCATTCATTATAAAGCAGGCCTGTGTGAGAAATACTGCACGGCCAAAGAGGCTTTAGCAAACCCCATCGTCTCTCTCTTTTGCTCATGCTGATATGATGTAGTTCATGTAACTGTTATGAGAGAACACATTAGGGTGACATGATTAAAGACTAGGTCAAATTAATGTTATTGCCCCTGGAGAGGAAGATACCATGAATACAACACGGCAGCATCTAACATGATAGACATTCAGAATATGCAAATGAGGACACTGTTCAACAATGTTTCAGAGGTCCATGTTTTAGCTGCTGCTCTTCTTCTTCTTCACCTGCTGTGTTTTGTTTTTTGAAATATTAAAGACACTTGGAGTGAGGGACATGATACATTTAGAAGCAGCAGGGGATCGTGAGCTGACCCTTTTCTTTCTCTTCTGTCACATCATGCTGCGATGAAAATTGTTGACACAGTGCTTTTGCCGTACTTGTTTTTGTTGTGATAAATTATTTGTGTCCCTAAAAAACTAATAATAAGATTCCTTTCTTTATGTTTTGTTTAGCATAAAGACTTCATTTCTCGTTTAGCACAGTTGATATGCTGTTCAAGGATAGCTATATTATTGGCCGGTAGGTTAATTAGTTGGTTAATTAAAGCCCTGTATGTCATTTGTGAAACAGTCATTTGAAAGGTGAAAAAAACCACTCACTGTGAGAACAATTCCCACATGTGTTTTTTGCTTAACATAAAGAGGTCATTCAACTTCCTTGGCATGACTTATTATCTAAAAAGTAGAAGGGGACTTGTTGAGTGAAGCCCTCTGTCAAGACCCTTTCCGTAACAAAAAAATAATGTGTGTATACGCAGCATGATTCAGCTCCAAACATGTACCGGATTCTGACTATGATACAGCATCCCACCAAAGCTTTATGAAAACTAACTTTAACGAAGTACTTTTTCCTTCATGGTAATATTCGCGAGAGCAGCTTCTAAATGGAGCTGTTTTTGTCAAGAAGAAATAATGAATCTCACCTTTTGAACAACCTTAATTAGAAGTCCTTCAGGTGCCTCGCAAATTTACATTTGAACATAGACACCCTTCTGAGCAGATAAATAAAAGGTTTGGCAACCACCTTAAAGGTAGGGTAGGTAATTCACTTCAGAAACACTTTTTGTTATATTCCATGGAATGCTCTTAACATCCCGATAGCAATGAATACATGAAATGCTTTGACAATAAATATATACAAATATTTCATCTGTGGAAGACCAATTATCTTCCTCGGCCCGCGGCAGATCATTGGATGGCCTACCTGCCTGTCAGCCTTCCATCTCGTGCACAAACTTATCTCGTGCCCTCATTGGTCATGTGTGCGTTCGTGTGTGTTGGAGGAGGGGCTCTGTGAGGAAGTCTGAATGAAGGGGCATTTTTTTTCCCGGCTGTGTATTTTCAAATTCTAGCGCACTCGAGCTGGTTTCTCATTCTTACCTACCCAAGAGCAGACACACTTTATGATCTGAACACAAATATAAAGCTGTGGAACACGGCTCTGTACAGAGACAGAAACCCCTAAAGACAGTTACAAGACAGTAGTAAGAAGTCTGTTGTCCATGCTCACTGGAATGATTCCTGCAAAGTGATGCATTGGATCAGCCTGGTTCCTCCAGACTGAGATCAAAGTCCAGAGCTCCTACAGAGACACACTGTTCAGTCTGCAGTGAGCCTTGCTCTCTCCTGGCCCTGCTGTCTCCCCCTCACCTCCTCCGCCAGATGTCCATCAGGGGCAGCATGGCTGAATATAGACCATAGAAATTAAAACGCTAAACTGGATTCCAGATCATTAATGCAAATGTTGAAAAAATAAAGAATAAGACAGCACTCCAATTTGAATTTGTAAGATTACCAGTCAATATAGAAGGCAATACTAAGAAATCAAATCTGTGCTGTCCTAGTCCTTCTCTTTTTCAATTGGGACGATACCAGCAACGTTTTTTCCTCCTCTTCCCACCCTCTTACGAAATCCTAGTTTAGCTCTTTAACAACCATAACTCTCTGCAGTCAGGCCTGCCTAAATGCTGGCGGCCATTGTCGATAAATGGAGACGTTATCAATCATATTATTTCAGCTGCTGAGTTGCTAAAACGTGCACACTGTTGAATCTGTTGTATTATTCATGGAACTGTTTTCACAATCACTCTGTGGCTGTTATAGAGCGACTCTCTTATCCACAGTTGTTTTGTTACACTTTGATTTATCAACTATTTAATTTGTCTCGCTCTCGCTCTTTGGTTTTTTTCAGCCTGTCCACTTGGCCCAGAGCTATTTTCAAGTGGAAGCGTTTGGACACACCTTCACTCTGGACCTGGAACTAAACCAGTTAGTATTACCATCCAAAAAATCATCAGGTCTGCCTTTTTGTACACGCTTGTAACAGTAGGTGCTCCTAATCCACTGCAGCTGTACTCATTAGCATTTACCAGCACTTAAGCAAATGCACTTAGCGCCTCGATTTTGCATGACAAGACGGGGAATACCAATGTGGCAAACACACACTGCTGCGTCTTCATGAGCTTCGACTGATTTTATTAACATCACATGTTAATATGTATTCTTTGTAAAATACATTTGAGGGGAGGTTGAGAATACTCATAATTTTGATAACCAATTTTGATGACATGGTGATTGAGATAATGCTGTTAAGGATGTTAATGTGTCTCTTCTGTCTTTGCAGTCACCTCCTGTCTTCAGAATATGTGGAGCGGCACTTTAACCATGATGGCAGACCCTCACAGTCGATGGTAAGACTGATTGTGTGGGGTGGGGGTGCGTACTGACACGATTCTAGTGAGTTAACTTGTCTTTTGGCACAAAGACTTCAGCATATTAATGATATGACCAGAGTGGCAGTGCAGCGTTCAGTTCTTTGGCTGCAGGAACTGAGACTTTTCACATCTTGCTGTTGCCATGAATATTAGAATGAAATTAAAGTTTTGTTTGTCAGATGCAATGCCTCGTCACCAGAGCTCATTATACAACACCATTTTACTTAAAAGGGAATTCAAAGGCAATTATCATGGTAATAAAAACAGTAACAGAAACGATAAAAGCCCTATGACCAATAAAAGAGAAGGGTGAATTTATATTTGATATGAAATATATATTTTAGGCTCATCTAACACAGATCTGTTTGGTTAAAGTCTCCATTTAGCAACAAAAGACATTTTCTTTTTATCTTTCGAGGCTGATTTTGATGTGATGTTTTATTGAAGTTTGATCTCATCTTCTTGTTTGAACTATTCATAGAAAGAGCATTGTGTGATCTCTGCTTCAAAGTAAACTTCCATGTAGCTGTTAAGATGATGTATGTTACCGTGCTGCACAGACGTGGGTTTCTCCTGTCAGCGGAGTGCACGATGCCTCTCTGCTGCTGCCTTTCTCCGACAGCCAAGAAGAAAGGGTATAAAAACCACGAGCTCAAAGAAAGAATTAGGAGATAACAGGAAACTGGATGAAAGCCTTGACATCTAATGTGATGTGCGCTTCTGAGCATAGACTAGAGGAATGTCACTGCATTCTGCTACCCAGGAGGGATGGCTCTTTTCTGTATAAATGTGTCACTCACTGTCCCCCTAGCAGTCAACCCACCCAGCCACCAGCACTACATGTCCACACCCACAATCGTGCCAAACTCTCCCTCACTCCTCCTGACCAATCACAAGCCTGTTTCCATAGCAACCAGTTAGCTCAGCAGTGTCATTAAGTACTTGGCGGTGAGGAGAATGGAAGAAGAGCGAGAGGGAGGGAAGAGCAGACCAGCGAGAGAAGAGAAGGAGGATAATTAGGTGTTAAATGCCATTTAATACAAAGGCAATATAAGTTTGGATAATTTTGGGGGGGTGTGTGCGGTCATAGATGATCAGTTTGTTTCCAGTTTTGCGGGAAGGAGGGGGAGGAGGCTTAAAATGTCCGGGAGGGAGACCTGTGGTCAGGACAGATTGTCTCTCAGCTGGACGGTGGCCTCCCATCATGCCTCTGTGCTGCTGGACATCGCAGGTGTGATGCATTCAGGGCAGCACGTCACCTGACTGTTCTCAGTCGCCAAAATGCTTTTTTTGGGTTCCTACACAACATGGAAAACTAATGAATTGTATTCCAGTAGTTTACAGTACCTGATCATTATATAGAAAAGACTACAGAGTACGGAAGGATGTTTGTGTTTCCAGACCTCTCTAAAATATAAAATGTAGAATTCTTACAAAAAAATGTAAATACAAGAAATGTGTTTTTACTGGCATTGACTCCAGAATGGTAACAATTTATGAGAGGGTGCCGTGAAACACAACATTAATACACTTAAGTTCTCTTTTTTAATACCCTGATAAATAGTGAATAGATGAATCCCTTCTGTGTTATTGTCTGGAGTGAAAGTATACAGTTACTTAATGGTACAAAAAACAATAATATTGCACTGATGTACTTCTACAGCCTGAAATCCTGTGGGTTTCCATTGATTGATTTATATCAGCAAATAAACAGACTCTTCAATCCTCTGGCAATTATTTGGCAACATAATAGCCTTCATAGTCAAAATGTAACTCTTGGATTTTAAAAACATTTTGTAACAATAAGCATCAAGCTTTTTTTTACTCAGATGTCAAATGTGGTCCTAAAATAAACAGAGAGGTCTGGAAGTGTGAGTCCGATGGGGAAATAAATTCAAATGGAAAATGTGTTACCCCGGCTTTTGTTTCCATATGAAGCAAGAGGCGTTTTTGTTGTTGCCCGAGCTGTTGTGGCAAGGCTGAGACACCCTGCTGAACTCAATTTGGTTGAGGTGAACCAATGTTTCTCACTTGTCTCACCTTTCCTGGTGATTCATCTTGCTCACTGTGACCTCGTGAAGCGGTGCGCCCACTTCTGAGGAATTGTTAGCTGGAGGCAAAAGCTAACGCTCTTTCGTGGTTTTCAAGGTTACTAGGACAGGAAAGAGCAGAGCACGATTTCCTTATTTTTTTCTCTCACCCTGTGTTTTTCAGTTGCAACCTACCTACTAGTCATCCCATGTTAAATTCTCAGATCTAACTGTGTGGGTAACAAGATTGATGATTTATTGAAGAGATCCTTGTCAAGGATTTACCTCCACCTTTATTGGCAGTGAAGCAGAAAAGAGTGGGGTAGAGAAGAGGACACAAGTAGGTCAAAAACTGTGCCGTAAATGCATGAGTGTGGAAAGAAGGAGAGGGGAGTTACCTTTGCGGAGGTTTTCTACTCAGGGCTGACCTATTATAATATCCAATGAAGTATAAAAGTGAGCCTGAAGTGTGTCAGTAGAGGTTGTTTCTTGTGTCCACAGGGAGGAGAGCACTGCTACTACCAGGGAAGGTTACGAGGTTTACCCGAGTCCTGGGCAGCGCTCTCCACCTGCCACGGCCTGTGGTGAGCCCCACAGTAAACCTTTATTTATTCAATCATATTTGTTGTCCTATGAACATTACTTAATTTACGAGTTGTCTGTCTCTTTCTGCTCTACACCTCACCACCCGTCTCTTGGTTCCCAGCGGCATGTTCTCTGATGGCTTCTTCTCTTACGGTATTGAGCCTGTTCAAAATGGAAGCAATCAGGTAAATAGGAGAGTGTTATTAATACAATATTGAGATCTGGATGTTGGATTTTGAGGTACTAATGTGTGTAATGTCATCTGTATTGATTGTGTTATAGGAGGATGGTGCTCACTTAATCCGCAGGATGCCTGATATCAGACTTTCCCCTCACTGCACAGGTAAATTACTGAATTTAAAACAAACTGCTGACACTCGCATCACATCAGAATAATACTGCGTTAAAGTATTTTTTCTAATCTTCTCATCTTAATTAGATTTTAATATAACCGCAGTGCCTCAAGTTAGATTTCACTTCGCTCCACTGTTGCAATCATTTCAAATTCACTGTTGCTTAATATTTCACAGGTACTGTTATGTCACTGTACAAAAACACTCCAAAATGTTCCTATATACAAAAAGTAATTATTTTCTCATTGAGGTCAAAGAGAGGAATTCTTCACATCAGTGAAAGAGAAAAGTCAACAAAGGCGTAGGTTTTATGTACTGTAGGAATAACAATTTTTGAATACAAAGCCGTAGTCAATGGTCCTAATTCACCCATGTACAATTCAGACAGTTATTTTTGATTAATTAAGAAGGGTTGATAATTACTGCCACAGCTTTTAGATTGGGATCTTTAAATCTTTGACTGACAATGTAGATACAAATATTTGCACTGTACCATACAGCATTATAAAAAGTATTGTTGCTCTGAGTGCCTGGAGCTTCTCTGTGTGTCCAGACTGTACAGAGGACAGTGAGTGGGATAGCAGAGGAGGTGATGGTGATCACGACAGACCGGACCAAACCACAGAAGAGCAGGTGTTAGGGGGGCTGAGGCGATCCAAGAGATCTGTCCGCAAACCCTCTGTCCAGACTGAGACCAAATATATTGAGTTGATGGTGGTCAACGACAACGAAATGGTTAGTAAAAAGTACTCTTTCCGGTTAAGATTGTTTAGACGTCAGACATCTGCACTGGTGGTCTTTGTCGTACAGAGAAATGTGAATTGTCTGAGTCAATGAGGCTGTTTAACAGGACCTAGATCTAATAGGGAGATCTGGAGATAAATGAAAATGAAAGCTACATTTTGGCTGCCGGAGACATTGGATGGATGTATAAGTGTATGAACAGATGAATGAATAGATGGATGGATTGGATCAGTTAAATATTTGGATGAATGGATGGATGGATGGATGGATGAATTTACAGATATATGGATGGATTAGATCAGTTAAATATTTGTTTGTCTGTATTCCTTTGTGTGTGAGAGATTGAAGTAGATCTCTCACACCATCTGTGTATCTCTGTGTCTCCACAGTTTGTACAGCTGCGTCGCTCCAGCAGCCAAACCAAGAACTTTGCCAAAGCAGTGGTCAACATGGCAGATGCGGTAAGAGCTTTGTTTAACAGTCCTCCTTCTCTTAAACTCCGCTTGCTCGGCACACAGCCACCTGTCAGGGAGTGTGTGTTTATTTCCAATGATTTATGCCAGATAGCACACAGAGTGTTGACAGCACAGGTGTCGCACCAGCAAAGCAGGAAAGTGATGGCGGTTTTCCGTCCTCAGATCTACAAGGAACAGTTGAACACGCGGATCGTGCTGGTTGCCATGGAGACCTGGACCTCTAAAAATATGATGCCAGTAATGGAAGATCCTTTGATAACGCTGCAGAACTTCATGAGATACAGGAAGGACAACATCAAAGATCAAAGTGACCTCGCCCAACTTTTCTCGTAAGGCAATTTAAATATCTGGAGATTTAAGGCTTGGATGATTTTTGGGTGCTTGATACGTTTGATTCTAAACGATGGTATCTTTTTTTTGCGCCTCAGAGGGCGTACATTTCACAGTAGCCGCAGTGGGACGGCCTACACCGGGGGGGTGTGCTCTCTAACAAGAGGAGGGGGCATCAACGAGGTGAGGCCCTTTGTATATTAGAACATGAGGTTTATCTGAATCTAAGTTTGAAAAAGGTTTTTTCTTTTGAACCAGTCGAGTTCAGAGGTAGAATTGTTGGTAAAGTCTGTTTCCACATTGACAGGTTTAAATCAAGAGATGAAGAAATGTTTGCATTTTAAATATTATAGGTTTCAAATGAGTTTGTTAGCTAATCTTGATTTAAAGAAATAGTTTGACATTGTGAGAAATATGCTATTTAAGAAGAAGATTTATAAGAGATGATAGCTTCTGATCTCTCTCGTGTTTAAGTAAAACATTTATCTTGAACCAGCAGTACGTTAGTTCAGCATAAATAATGGAAATAACTGAAAACTGCTAGCCTGCTATGTATTGTGATATTGATCTTCTCTTGCTAAAATCTTCCTCTCATCCTGATTTGCAGAACATCATGTTGGTAAAAGCCTAGCTTCTTAAGCATTTTATATCAGTGTTTTCTCCATCTCACAATACATCTCTCCTGTGTGATTGTTGCAGTATGGGAATGTAGGAGCGATGGCCATCACTTTGTGCCAGAGTCTCGGCCAGAACATCGGCATGAGGTGGAACAACATGCGCAACTCTGCAGGTAAACGATAACAGTGAATGTGGATGGGGGAGGATAGAGAAATCTATAAACTAATGGTAGAACTGAATTAATTATCAAAGCAAGAGAGTAGGATCAGTGGGGGGAGGATGTAGGCAGGGAGGGAGAGCATTGTGGGTAACCTTGTCCAGCAGGTCTCGTCTGTAATTAGACTTTTCCATTCGGTGATTAGTCACCTGCCTCCAAGAAGGCGGGGGTGGGGGTTAGAGCCTCGCTGCAACTGAACAATGTGCTCTGTGATTAATGTTGAAGAGCCATCAGGTCCATTATTCAATGCCAGGAGCGCACACTATAGGCTCTCCATTTATCTGCCAATAGACATCAGTGCTATTCCTTTCAGATCATACTTCTTCCTCATGAGCTGCAGCAGGTGAAGTGTCACAGCTCGGATGTTAAATGCTGATCTAAGTTATTTATTTTACATTATTTATTGAATTTTCTGTGCTCTTCTTCCTCCTGGTGTTCCTCACAGGAGACTGCAGATGTCCAGACGCCTGGCTGGGCTGCATCATGGAGGACACGGGGTAAATATCGTCATTATAGCACACTGAACTAAACAGAAACCAAACATAAATCTCTTCTCTGTTTGTTGACACAATTAAACAGCAGGACTGTTTCTTTTCGCATTCACCCTAAGCTGTGATTTGTTCCGTTAATTTCACTCAATTAGAGAAATAAACACCTGTAGCAGAGGGATGCTTTGACTTGTGCTCGGTCTTCAATGAGCCATGCCTGTGATAATCACAGCTTGGATTTCATGCAACAGGAACATGCGTTGATATATTAAACATCAGCATGCTAACCAATAATTACATATTGAATTTGAAGTATTTACTACACAGTATGCATGATTTAGATGTGTCTCTGCTGACCAGATGGTGCAAGACAGATTTGAATTTGCATTTGTATAATATCCTACTACAGATCATGCAATTACTGTCCGATTGCAAAGTGATGGGACATTTCTGCCACGTCCTTGTCTCAATCTCTTTCTGTGTGTGTGTGTGTGTGTGTGTGTGTGTGTGTGTGTGTGTGTGTGTGTGTGTGTGTGTGTGTGTGTGTGTGTGTGTGTGTGTGTGTGTGTGTGTGTGTGTACACAGATACTATCTTCCCAGAAAGTTCTCTCGCTGCAGTGTTGATGAGTACAGCCAGTTCCTGCTCCAGGGGGGCGGGAGCTGCCTCTTCAACAAGCCAAACAAGGTGAGGGGCATGATGGGATGTGGTGAGAGGAGCAGCCTCTCTGCATAACATTTTTATACTAATTAATTTTCTGACATTCTCCCTCCGACTGCCTTTTTCCAAAACACACTCAACTATGTAAATCTGCTTGTAATATTTGATGACTAATATTTATTTGTACTGTTATTGCTTTCTGTTTTGTATTACCATGTAAAGTTTCTCTTATTATTCTAATTTTAATAATACAGACTATTATATTGAATTATATTTCTAATTATTATAATTAGTGTTATTATTATTTTTCTTGTGGTCTCATTTCCATTGGAAACACATATTTGAATTGCATTCCTTTCCTTCTTCTTTACAGTAATTCATATTAGTATCTCTGCTCATCTCCTATACAACTGACACATTTCCTCTCTTGTCCATCTGACTCCCACTTATATACAGGACTGTCTCAGAAAATTAGAATATTGTGATAAAGTTCTTTATTTTCTGTAATGCAATTAAAAAAACAAAAATGTCATACATTCTGGATTCATTACAAATCAACTGAAATATTGCAAGCCTTTTATTATTTTAATATTGCTGATTATGGCATACAGCTTAAGAAAACTCAAATATCCTATCTCTAAATATTAGAATATCATGAAAAAGTATACTAGTAGGGTGTTCAACGAATCACTTGAATCGTCTAATTAACTCAAAACACCTGCAAGGGTTTCCTGAGCCTTGAAAAACACTCAGCTTGGTTCAGTAAACTAAATCACAAGTATGGGGAAGACTGCTGATCTGACTGCTGTCCAGAGGACCGTCATTGACACCCTCCATCAGGAGGGTAAGACACAAAAAGAAATTTCTCAAAGAGCAAGCTGTTCACAGAGTGCAGTTTCAAAGCACATCCACAAAAAGTCTGTTGGAAGGGGGAAATGTGGCAGGAAACGCTGCACAACCAAGAGAGATGACCGCAGCCTTAACAGCATTGTGAAGAAGAGTCGCTTCCAGAATTTGGGGGAGCTTCAAAGACAGTGGACTGAAGCTGGAGTCCAGGTATCAAAAGTCACTGTTCACAGACGTGTCCGGGAAATGGGCTACAATAGCCGTATTCCCATGGTCAAGCCACTTCTGAACTCAAGACAACGGAAGAGGCGTCTGACTTGGGCTAAGGAAAAGAAGCACTGGACAGTTGCACAGTGGTCCAAAGTCCTCTTTTCAGACGAAAGCAAGTTTTGTATTTCATTTGGAAGTCAAGGCGCCAGAGTCTGGAGAAAGGCTGGAGAGGAGCAAAATCCAAGTTGCTTGAAATCCAGTGTGAAGTTCCCACAGTCAGCGATGGTTTGGGGAGCCATGTCAGCTGCTGGTGTTGGTCCACTGTGTTTCATCAAGCCCAGAGTAAATGCAGCTGTGTACCAAGAGATTTTAGAGCACTACATGCTTCCGTCTGCTGAAAAGCTCTATGGAGATGAGGAATTCATTTTCCAGCATTCTGGCACCTGCCCACAGTGCCAAAACCACCAGTAACTGGTGTACTGACCATGGCATTACTGTCCTCGATTGGCCTGCAAATTCCCCTGACCTGAACCCCATAGAGAATATGTGGGGTATTGTGAAGAAGAAGCTGAAAGACACCAGACCCAACAATGCTAATGAGCTAAAGGCCGCTATTGAAGCATCCTGGGCATCCATAACACCTCAGCAATGCCACAGGCTGATTGCCTCCATGCCACGCCGCATTGATGCAGTAATCCGTGCAAAAGGATTCCCAACCAAGTACTGAGTGCATTAATGGACATTTTCAAATGTTTGATTGTGTTTTGCTGTTATAAATCTTTTTTTTTTACTTGGTCTGAGGAACTATTCTAATTTTTTGAGATAGGATTTTTGAGTTTTCTTAAGCTGTATGCCATAATCAGCAATATTAAAATAATAAAAGGCTTGCAATATTTCAGTTGATTTGTAATGAATCCAGAATGTATGACATTTTTGTTTTTTTAATTGCATTACAGAAAATAAAGAACTTTATCACAATATTCTAATTTTCTGAGACAGTCCTGTAAATAAGTGCTGATATATGTCCCTGTCTGTCTCCATCAGCTGTTGGACCCTCCAGAGTGTGGGAATGGCTTCGTGGAGCCGGGGGAAGAGTGTGATTGTGGATCCCAGGTGGTGAGTACCCAGTCGGACACCGTGCCAGCTCTTACTGTAAGCTGTTTTCTGGAAATGAGCTGAAGGTTTGTTTTCCATCTGTGGCTGCAGGAGTGCGCCCGTAGTGGAGGAGCCTGTTGTAAAAAGTGCACACTTACCCACGATGCCATGTGCAGTAACGGACTCTGCTGCAGCGGCTGCAAGGTGGGGATCAAAAACGGGAACCAGATGTAAAATGATAGGTGACTAATGAAAGGAAAAACCAACATAAAGTGTCTTAGTTTAGAGTCAGGCTACTACAAGCCTCAAGAATAGCGGCAGTGCATCTTGTTCAAGTCTGTGGAACTTTATGGGAGGGATAAACACCAGTCCTCCTCCACCACATGTTCCCTCATTTATATATACCAACTTCATTTGATCAGGTAATCGTATTGAGATCAAGATCAAAGTACAGCAGAAATCAAACCAAACATCACCAGGCAGGGGAAAAGGACATAAAGCATCAGAGACAATCATAGTATAATAGTTTAATAGGATAACATTAAGAATAGTTGTTCTATTATAAAAACTATGGTTGTGGAGATCACTTTCATGATGGTCTAACTGTGAAACTGGTTTGTGATCTGGCCACTTCAAAGGACAAAGCATTTGTATTCACATCATTGTTATACTCACCAATTATCCAGTGAGCCCTGGCACCTGGAGGTATCTGTATCTCATTTGCTACTCTGCTCTTTTATTCAGCTTTTTCCATTAATGTGTCCCCTGTCGGGTTAGAAAATACCACATTTGAAATGCCTCCACTTAAAATAGTCAAATGTGTTGTGCATGCTGTAATTTCTTTTGGACCACATTTAGAAAACAGGCATCCTGTCAACTACTCATTAAGTTAAACTGGAATAAAAGGCAAAAATAATGGAAATGTTTAATGAATATTTCATATCCAGCATTTCCCTGATTCCTTTTCATGCTGTGACATAGTATGAGCAGAGAGGCGTGGTGTGTCGAGAGGGTGTGAACGACTGTGATATCCCAGAGACCTGCACCGGAGACTCCAGCCAGGTACAGATTACTGTTATGTAATACCAATGGGGGGGGGAGGACTACAAGATTAACAATAGTATTCAGAACATGAAGTACTTCTCTTCTCTTGCAGTGTCCTCACAATGTGCACAAGCTGGACGGCTACATATGTGATACGAGTCAGGTAAAGGCAGGTTGGTTTTCTAGTCTGCTGCTCACTCTGAGTTATGATGTATTCTTGATTGTTGTTATCTAATTTCTTCAGGGCCGCTGTTACGGAGGACGATGCAGGACTCGTGATGGACAGTGTAGGGGCCTCTGGGGTTATAGTAAGTATAGAGCACAAGAAAATTATAGTTGTAAAGGGTCTTTTTTGTATCTATGGCTTTGTAGTCTCCTTCTCCTTTTCTTTTTCCTCCCAGATTCAGCAGACAGGTTTTGTTATGAGAAGCTGAACGCTGAGGGGACAGAGAAAGGAAACTGTGGTCCGGGACCTGAGGGCCAGGGCTGGCTGCAGTGCAACAAGCCGTGAGTCTGCTGATCATTTCATAGAAGAATAAGATGTGGTTGTTTTTACAAAAACTGTGCTGCCTCAGCTGCATTTTCTGTGCAGTTTTTACCAAATGGTAAAGCTAATTCCATGAAAAGACCAAAACTGCTGTTTGCTGATTAATGACTTACAATTAAACAAATACAAAATGTATGTATTACATACACCTGGAGGATAATTAGTAAACTGCCTGAAACTATGTTGCAAAAAATCCTTTGTAATAACTCAGTCACCAAAATAAGCTCCATGTGTATTCTGTGAACAAAGCCCCCATTGTTCTCTGACATCACTCCTCCTGTGTAGGGATGTTTTATGCGGCTTCCTGTTCTGTGCCAACGTCACCATGAAGCCAAAGTTCGGAGACCTGCAGGGGGAGGTGACCAGCTTCACCCTCTACCACCAGAACAAGTACTTGGACTGCAGGTCAGTGGGTCACATATATCAGATGTGTAGTTCTCCTCCTGCTCTCCCACCTGTCTCACATGTTTGATGCTCCCCTCAGAGCAGGCCATGCTCTGCTGGAGGACGGCTCCGACCTGGGTTATGTGGAGGACGGCGCCCCCTGCGGGCCCAACATGATGTGTCTGGAGCGACGCTGCCTTCCTGTGGCCGCGTTCAACCTCAGCACCTGCTCGGGATCTACCTTTGGGCGCATCTGCTCCGACCACGGGGTAAACAATATAGTCCTGAGCTCACAACTCAACATTTACAGTCATACAAGTTACATACAGCATTAAGGTATACCTGTGCATCTAAAACAATAGCCATGTCATATTTATGAAGCTCATTTTGGTGACAATTAGGGGAACATATATCTACAGTATTTGTATTAAAGAAGTCATAGTTTAGTTTATTCATTTCATTTTCAACTTAAAATTTAAATTCACATATAAACCATAAAAAAAAAAAATATGAGCCATTTCCAAGTTAGGACAAACCAAAGCAAATGTATGTATGTATGTATGTATACACTGAAATTAAGAACAAAAAGATATATATAAGTAGATTATTTATACTCAAAGCTCCCAAGTTCCACCAAGAATATAGTGTCTCAACCTTACACTTAATTAGATGCATTCATAATCTATTGCTTATCATTTTCAAAGCATAACTGTGATGAACAATAGTAATACAAAATAACATAGATCCACCCAAAGAAAAAAAACAACCTTAAAACAGTTTGGCTTCACGTAGGAAAGAGTGACATATTTGGACCAGAATTACGCATTTCACCGACTTCATACTAACTAGCTACATTGTGTTTTAAACATTGATGTAGTTTAAACATCTTTCTCTTCTTAGCAGCTATTATTGAACACTACACTAATCTCTCCTTCTCTCTCCTCTCTCTGTCTCTCTCTGTAGACCTGCAGTAATGAAGTGAAGTGTATCTGTGACAGGGACTACACAGGCAAGGACTGCAGTGTGTTCGACCCCATCCCAGAGCCAACCGTCCCAACAGGCCCAGAGAAGAAAGGTCCATACCCCTCCCCACCTGCCCATGTCTCTCTTTCTGTTTGCCTCTCATACCCGCCTCATAGTCTCTACCCATCATCCCTGTAGCTTCTGTATGTACTGAGCAGAGCACAGTATCTCATCCTTTTCAACACACAGAGTAGTTCTGCTGAGTCAAAGGGGATACTTTGGATTGTTTAAAGTGGGTCTTATGATGCTCTCATCCATAGTCAGTGTGTGATCTACAGTAGATGGTGGTTGCACGGGCACAGGAGCAAATAAACGTGCTGCTGAAGATGCAGCAAAAGTTATTGTAGCAACCTAAAAGAAAGGCCAGCTCTATGTCTCTTAGAATATTTTCACCACTTCTCCTTGCTGTCAGACAGTTTTTCTTCAACGTAGAACTGAAGCCGTTATGTTCATCAGACCTTATTGACAGAAACAGCACTTCAACCTTGCAGAACAAGACTGCCTCGATCATTTACTCAGCTAAGTTAATGTACTTTTTGCAATTTTGACCAATGTGCATAAAGATTATATTTTTGAAAAACAAAAACGTTACTTGGAAATCGACTTGTAATCGGGTATTTTAGTATCTGTACTTTTACTTACTAAATTATCTGAGTACTTCTTCCATCAATGGATAACAGCTTCAGTTTCCCTCAGGCTGTCTGACAGCAAGGTTAATCAAACCTGCCTAACATAGACAACACTGATTTATTTAGGTGGGCTGTTTTTTATTTGCTGCTGTCCCCCTCCACAGCAGTACATTGCTTAGCTTCTCTGCCTCTACTCCTGTCTGCTTCTCAAAACTGGGACCCGCCTACCATCATCTACTACAGTGGTTCCCAACCTGGGGGGTGCGCCCCCCTTGGGGGGGGAGCCAAATATCGCAGGGGGGGGCGCCAGGCCTCAGATGATTTGAGGCCAAATATCATATTTAGACTTTTTTTTTTTTTAACATATACAGTAATTGTAACGCAACACATGACTGTCACTAAAAGCCTTGTCTCTACATTACAATAAAAAAATAAAAATAATTGATTAATTCGTTTGAATAACAAATTCAAGTTAGTAGCTATAGGCATAAAAAGACAGAAATTTATAATTATTTCTTTAATAGAAATGTTTCTTCTGGCTTTTCTGGATAAGCGTATTTTTAAAACATAGTCATTGTCCATGCCGGTTTTAGTTGGATTATTTGTCACAGTTGCTCCGATCAGATCGGTCTCCTCAATTTTGTAGATTATTTACGACTTTTGAATCCACATAAACACATCGACAAAATCCTGCTTACTTTGAGCATGTGTTTTAAACAGTTGAATCCCTTTGTGAATTGTTTCCACTTGCGTCGTCCTTTAATTTCTTCATACAGCGGGAATCAAAATGAATGAATCCTGAGTCCAATAACCATCAAAGTCACTCCAATAGTGCTCCTTAAATACGCTTTCATCCTCCTTGAACAAAATACTTCACATTCATCGAGTTTGTGACAGTAGTTTTTGCATTTTTGAGACTTTTAAACTTTAATTACCGCTGTTGCGCCCCCCCTTGTGTGTGTTGGGGGGGGGAGCAACTTCCAACAGGAGTCATTTGGGGGGGCTCTTTTCTTTTAAAAAGGTTGGGAACCCATGATCTACTGCATGTAATACAATGCCTATTGATAAGTCCCTCATTCATTCCCACTTCAAACTATCTAAACTCTCCCTTTAACCTCCTTTTCTAGACCACAGTGTTTGCCTTTCTGCCGCGTCTTGGTTTCAATGTTCGGAGAGAGTGGGTGTGTGTTGGAACACGTTTATCTATTTGTGTGTGTGTGTGTGTGTGTGTGTGTGTGTGTGTGTGTGTGTGTGTGTGTGTGTGTGTGTGTGTGTGTGTGTGTGTGTGTGTGTGTGTGTGTGTGTGTGTCTCTTGCAGGCCCAGAGCCATCTTTAAGTGTCTTCCTTACTTTCTCGCAGTCTGCCCTTGACACAGAGCAATAGAGCAGTAGCTCATAGGGCCTTAAAGTACCAGAGGGTGTCCAGCTGAGAGCAGGAGAGGGGGAATAAACACAAAGTAATAAAACTCTCTCTCCTTTGTTTTGTTACTGTTGTCTCCCTGACCTCCCTCGCTCACCTCCCCGTTCTCCCACCTCCACCCCATGTGCTGGTATCCTCCTCCTCCTCTCCTCCATCTCTCTTTCTCTGTCTGCAGGTATCCCACCATCTGCATTTCTCTCTCTCTCTCTCTCTCTCTAATTATCGTTGTTGATGTACAGTGTTGATGCTGTCCTCTAACGTGTGTTTTTTAGTGGTGTTGTTTTGTTTCTGCCCCTCCTCTTCCTCTTCCGCACCCTTCCTCCCTACTCCTTCCTCTGCGCAGGTCCCAGTGGAACCAATATCATAATAGGGTCCATCGCAGGGGCTATTCTCCTGGCAGCTATAGTCCTAGGGGGGACAGGATGGGGATTTAAGTAAGAGTTATGGCATGCCTTTGTGTACCTGTCTGCTTCTACCTAAAGGACCCCCGCTCCTCCCACTCTCACTCAGAACCACTTGATGCCCGTTTGCAACTCATCGTCCAAAAGGGAGTCAGAGCTTGTCTGTTCTAATGCTGCTTTTAGCGCCAAATTCCTTACGCAACGTCACACCGTTTTCCTTGTTTTTATCAAACCATTAATGAACCCTGAGGAACACCATGCACCTCTCCGTCCCTTTTAGTGTAAGGGCAGGACAGAGACATTGATCTGCCAGAGACCGCTGCAGAGCTTCTCTCTCTTGGATCCACTAGATTTATTATCCTTTTATGAAAACATTTAATTAAATAGGCTTTTTCAGAAATATGTGTTTAATCGTTGATGCTCCCTTAGCCCGCAATACCCAGTTGTTCTCCTACAGGCTGCATCCTAACCCCCTAATGCCGCTCATTCTGCTCTGTTCTACGTCTGCATGTTGCTCTGGTTCAATCCTTACACTCTGATCTAAAAGGACTGCTCTTAGATAATAAGAAATGGAGGCTGATGAAAAGCCTTGTTATTTGAAGACAAAATGTTTATAACTGATGGCATGCAGCCAGTCCTTTTAGGGCCCGAGGTAAGAGTCTGTGCATGTGAGAAGCTGTACGAAGTTATCCGAATGAGACCTTGGGCTGGGGGGGGCTGAAGGGTCAGTGCAATGACTCCTGTACATACTGCATGTGATGCCATCACTGTAATCTGGCAGAACATGTTTTGGAGAGGACTGGAAGATGAATAATGGACTGAAGGAATTACTGAGTGTAGTTTTGTTAAATCTTATTCTTAAGGGAAATAAAATATTCATTCAGATTTGATATGACAATTCAAGTGGCAATATACCAGTTATTTTGTTTGCTTTAACTTCACATTGTTCACAAGGTAATGTTTATGGGATAAAATAGCATCTGCCTTTTGAATGATTTGGTATCTTACAGCAGAACTAAAGCTTGATTGAAGCCACAAAGGAAGCCTGCTTGTTTGTTTGATGATCAGCTTCGTTACATGCTTCTTAAAAAAAAAATTATTTGTGAGTTTGTCATCATTTCCTTTTGATATTGACATGTCTTTGTTCTTGTCTTTTCTCTTGACGTGTCTTCACTGGATGCAGGAACATCCGGAGAGGAAGGTATAACCTGCACGAACTTCTGATATTCTGTTCATGGAGCAGCATCACAAAACATCCCAAAACCCCTCACCATGGATCCTTACTCCCTCAGTCACCGCCTCAAGTTCTCCCCTTGGTTTGTCCCCACAGGGCCTCATGCGTCCTGTTCATCCCACTGCTCCTTCTGCTTTCATCCCATTCCAATTCTTGCTTAAAAAACTCCCCATTCCTGTCCCTTATCCCATAATATTCCCTTTATCATCGCAAAGCAGAATAGCATTTCCATTTCTAAATCAACTTCCTCTCCTGTCGCCTACACAGTTTGTTTTTCTTTCTCTTACCTGTCTCCGTTTTCCCTTCTCTTTCAGATCTGGCGGTGGATAAGATGTGTCTGTCTCTCTGTCTGTCTGTCCTGTCTACTCCTGTCTTCCTCCTCGCACTGTGTCCTTTCCACATCAGAGAAGAGGGAAACAAAAAAAAAGTCTTCCACATCTTAAATTTCTCCAAACCTCTATTGATTACCGTCTCCTCCTATCGTCCGTCCTCCATCCGGGCCCCGCGGAGCTCCATTCACCAAACCAGCCAATTCAGAATTGTTGTGGCTGCTTCCATCGTCGCCACCGAGGACTGTGTGTGGTCCCGAGCAGGGGGTCCGTCCCCTGAGACACACCGGGGTCTTCCTCCAGTCTGGTGGCCCTTACGGCCCGTCCACACAGCTAGAGCTTGTACTGGCATATGATTCGATTGGCTGACGCTTCCGCCGAACCTTCAAAAGTTGAACATTGCTTCGCTCCCACAATGGCGAAGCGTGACGTCACCCCATTCAAAGTTAATGGGCAGAAGCGTTGAAGCTTCAACGCACGCCGCTGTGTGGACGGGCCATTAGAGTGTGATTCGGTGTCTGTGCACTTCCTTTTGAACAGTCTGATGAAGAACATATCGACGTCCAATTTGTCATCTGACTTGTCTTGCCTGCCTGTCTGGATACAAATTAATCTGGCCACCAAATGAGTCCACAGCTAAATGTTGGACAGACAGGACTTCTAATAGACTAAACTAATGTAAAAGGAGCTGGTTGCTTTCTTTTGAAAATGACCCAAGGCACAGTTCCTCAAAGGACAGGCCCTCAAAGTGAACAATAGTCTGTTTTAATCCACAAGTCTGGCACCATGAATTTGAAAAGAAAACAGTGGACTGATGTGGAAGGGCTCAACCGAAGGCTCAAAAACCAGTCAGTCACTAGCCAGATCCCAGACTGATAGCCGAGTTTATGTTCATCGCTATTTGTTCTTTAAACTTGTGGCATCTTACCTGCCCCCTTACGCAAGTTTTCAGGTACAAAAAGGGAAGCAAGGTGTCATAGTTTTGGGATCATTTTAAAAACAACTGAACTTCAGCAGAGACCGTAACTTAGTGTTTTCAAGCCGACATACATTCGACTTTATCTGCCTGTGTGCTCACCACTTTCAGACCCAAAGTGTGTACCCTCTCCCAGGTCGGATCTGTATGTCTGTTCACAGATGAATGTACGCATGTAAGAGATTTTTAAAGAAAGTAAGAATGTATGTGTGTTTACATTAGTGCTAGGGGCCGTTTGTGTCCATGTACACTTTAACACTCCTCCTATTACAGTAGATTGGCAGGTTTTCAACCTTAGAATATCATCTCTTTCTACAAACTGCTGCCAGGGAACCATAAAGGCAGCACATTAATACAGAATGAAACTGTTTTTATTTAATGTATCTACAGAAAAGGAGCACTAGCCAATTGTATGCACACTTATTTGTAAATATGTGCAAGAATGACTGAATGCACTGTATGAAGATGTATTTAAAAGCTATGTTAAAATAATGAGTTGTATTCTGACAAGACATCTGCAGATCTCTCCAATATTCAACACTGTCCATGAATCTCTCACTCTTATCATTCCAGCTGTCCCTTAGATGTCCAGGATATTTTGTACATTGTTGATGGCCCTGAGCCCTGGGTGAACAGCTCCACCAAGAGGCTTTGTGATGATCTTGCTGTAAATGAGATTAAAGAGATCTAAGGGGGGGGGGGGTCCAGGAGGCAGCTCGTCTGAAACTGTACGTAGGTCAGTTTGGTTCATTTGAGCTTTGCACTATGGCAGCTGCACTATTGTAATTAGAAAATGTACAGCGGAATGAAATACAATCTGTTTGATTCAAAAGTTTAAGGTAAATAAAAAAAAGAGAATAAGATCAATCGTATCCCATATTTTTAGACACAATCTTTTCGAATTGAGACAAAAAGAGAGAAATTAACTAAAGGATTGCAGTTGATTTAACAATGAAGGAAAATAAAATACTGAAACATTTCAAACACACCTTCATCTCTGGCTACCTTGCTTTTTTTTTGGTATTTATAGTTCATGATTTTAATAAATGATTAGACTTTTTCAATGCTTTGGTTTTCTGCTTCTGAAAGTTCATAATTGTGATATATAATGATTATATATTATAGTGGGTATAAAGAAAACAAGGGCGCAAAGGTTTAAAATTAAACATTCATATTTTTACTTAAATGATGTATAATTTGAAGATCATCTATCTATATTTGACTGACGATTATTTGTATTATTAATTCATGTAATAGATTTTTTTTTTCTAAAATCAATTAACTGCAAAAATCACTGTTAGTTTCTCAGAGTCCAAACTGGCGTCTTTGATTTGTTCATTTGTCTTTAATCTGGCTAAATAGATAAAACCGCTACAATTTACAAAATAAAAATGAGAAAAAGCAGACCTGACATTTGTGAAAGTAGAACAGGCATCTGACTATTTTCAACCAGTCTAAACCAATCAAATGTAGGGAGTTGGTGCGCCTTATACTTTTCCAATAATCTAATGGAATATTAAGTAACAAAAAAGGTATATTAAAATATTACTTTATTTATAAGCAAATTATTACAACAAAAACCCAGTTGAGGAATGAGAAATTGTTATTTAAAAGCAAAATCACTTTCCTTAAATCACCGCACAGAGGCATTCAGCTTTTATTAAATAAAAACTGCATAAAAGTCCTTGACAGGTATTGGAATAGAGGCCAATTATTAATAAAACAATAACAGTTTAAAAAGGCTGATGGCAGCCCAGACACAATATGTCAATCTGATTCCTTATCAACATGATGGATATATTTGTCGTTTTATTCTTCAGCTGGATGAAAGTACACAGCCTAGTTGTGCTTTCTCTGCAAAATACTGTTGTGCATGTCAGTGTCTGTGTGCATGGAGGTCAGCATCCTGTGGTTTGTCGCCATTAAAGGTGGAATAGAGCCAAATGAAGAAGTGTTCTGCACAGGAAGCCAGGTCAGTCTGAAACCTCCCCTGCGTCCCACTTAGTTTTGGGTTCTTGCCACCAGTCAGCCAGGAAGGCCTCCTCGTAGTCTCCCATCCCCTCGAACTCAGCGTCAGAGTGCGGCGTGTGAGGGGAGGCCGTTTCTTCTGGACTCACCTCGTCCTTAAAAAGACAACACAAAGTACTCACAGTCAACAGCAATCATCTTACATTCTTTCATTTGATCTGCCAAAAACCTACTTTTTCCTTTTCATGTCTGTAAATCTGTCACTTGTGCATCCTGTAATTCAGTTTAAACTCTGCGTCCTCCCCCCCCAGCCTCAGGTCCAGGCAGGGTGGGAGGGGCTGACGGAGTTAAATGGATGTGGCACAGCCTCAGTGGCCAACACCTCTCAGCCACATACCACACGCTGCTGGCGGAAAGCGCAGCCCCCCTCCTGCTTTCTCTTCCGCAGCCTCCCTCCCCTCTTTCTATCTCTTTCATCCTCTTAGACTTTTTTGTCCTGCTTCCATTTCCATAACCTCAACAGCAGCTTGCATTTAGTCTGCTAGTTAAATCCTGCATAGTAAAAGTTTACATCCCCAAACATATTTTAGGGGCTTCTTGGTGATTTCTCTTTCCTGTAGTGTGTGCTATAGGTTTGTGTTCATGTAAAGGGTCTGCAAAGGCTAAAATCCCTCCAGAGAGAGTTTCACTCCCACACACTCCCCCCCCCCCCCTTGTCTGAAACGCCTCCATTTGACTCCTTTGTTTACTCATGTAACATGGTGACATCACTATGCAACAGTCGCTCTTGTGTTGGCTAGTGCTCCAACACATTGAACGTGAAAGGCTAAGGTGTGGGACATTGGCCAATTACAACAGAGCTGGCCAGCTAACCAATCAGAGCAGACTGGGCTCTGGTTTCAGACAGAGGGTGAAAAGAGGTGATGCAGCACAGGAAGTATGAGAAAAATAAAGAGCCTTTTGAACTTTAAAGCATGCAAACTTATAACAGTAGAGGCAGAAATCCAATAAATCTGAAAATAAGCATGATAGGGCCTCTTTAAGTTATTTAATAAACAAAAGAAAATCCCAAACTCACACTACAACATCCACTTTAATTATTGTTGAGAAAAGTTCAAGTGTCAGTTCACATTTGGATACATGAGCACCCCTCAGGTTGTCTAGTCATGCAGACATCTCTAAACCTCAGAAGATAAAACTGTCTGACTCTAGCCGCCACTCTAGCACAATAGAGG
The DNA here is from genome assembly GCF_000735185.1 of Notothenia coriiceps. Taxonomy (NCBI): domain Eukaryota; kingdom Metazoa; phylum Chordata; class Actinopteri; order Perciformes; family Nototheniidae; genus Notothenia; species Notothenia coriiceps. Next base: position 415,299 of record NW_011348482.1, read on the forward strand.
TTGATGGAATTTAGTGTGTGCAGTTAAAAAAAGAATCTCTGGAATGGACATCTGAAAACGTCATCAGATCAAATCACACTGAGATACCGCTACTTGGGGTAAGTCATTTTACACGTCTTGTTTAGGTGAAATGGTCCTTTAAATCTTTCATTTGTCAGATGATATATTAATAAGGATTCTGCAATATATTTTGAATTTATAGAAAAATGTATACATAGATGTATGATACTCAACAGTTTTTCAGCTACAGTCTGGTATGACAATTAGCTTATGGTTGTTAATGTTAGCAGACAGAAGGTAGAGACATATTACAGCTACTGCTACACTGATTAAGCATTTAACATTATTTTTACAATTGTCACTTGTGTATGCAGTGGTGCCATTTTAACAAAAGTTACAAAGGCTTGCTTCACAGACATGTTCATGGGATAACTCAATTATCCAGACATTAAGCAAGTTATCTAGGCTAACATTATCACTCCGCTGCCCAGTAGAACATACCTCATCGTCAGTCTGTAGGTAGTTCAGTGCAAACTCCAGCATCTCTTTCTGCTTGGTTGTCTCGTTAAAGAACTTCAGGGCCTCCTGAAAAACAAAAAGAACATCAGCAGAAGGCACAAACAAGCCAAAGCCTGTTTTATTTCACTAAGAAAAACAAATTTGGCCTGGTGTGCTTTTGTTTACTGCCTCTCACTGTGGACGCCTTAAAGTATTTACAACAGTGCCAAATTTGATTGAGGCTTGGGCAGCTTCAGAAGAAAAACAGCTAGTACACTGCAGCTGTTGACAACTCTGCAACAAGCTGAAAAAATATAGGAAACAAGTATTTTTACAGGAAAACATGGCTTTCTAATGACCACCCTGAGATCGTGTTAATCTTAAATAGCAACTTCCAGGTTAAAGACACCTGTGAATAAATGTGTAGGAAAATGATGAATACACTAGATTTTCAAAAAAATATACAGAAATATACACTACAGTGACATCTGGCGTCGTTTTTGTAAGAAATGTTCACTTCCGCATAAAAAAGCCTCGGCATGTGACCTCCCGCGTGTGACGTAACACGGGGGACACAAGGGGGAGAGCGGCCGGTGTAACGTATTAATAAACATGGATCCCAATGCTAGTTTCGACACAGAAGACACAGAATAAGTTGAACATGAATATTCGAATGCATATCACGGACCACAACCTTATAATTATGAGCCTGCTAGGCGTCCAAGAGACCAGGAGCAGCCAAGGATTAGAAGAAATAACGGCCATCGGAGAGAAATTGAGCTGTGGTGTGAGGAGAACCAGTGGAGAACTGGGCAGCTATCTTGGTGAGTGACCGGCGTTAGCTACAGAATGTTAGAAGTAATACGGTTTCCTGATAAAGCTGTGGAGAGTATGTGCTGCAGGGAGGTGGATGCACAACGCACCCAGGAACGAACGCTAGCTCCGGTCCTTTTTACTGTGGACTCGATGTCCTGACAGGCTGCTGGTATTTGTGCAACCTGCATAAACACAATACTGCACCATGATTACAAATGGTGAAATACAATGTAAAACTACCGAAAAATACCAGCTCCTTAAAACACAACCGCTCTACTCAACACAACTCTACTATACCCGCGGTCAGAGAGCGGAGATGTGTCCCCTGTGTGATGTAATATGACGCGTTTGACGTATGACCTTAAAAAAAAGCCGTTTTTAAGAGCAGAGCTCAAAATTGCTCCTTTCACTCTGAATTCCTGCCCTTATGTCTCGTAAAACACATCAAATCCTGCATTCACTTTTTTAATTGTAATTTTCAAGCAAGTTTAAGCATAAATGTAAAAAAAATAAAAACCTGCAAGATGCTCTTTAACGCTAAGACCGCTTTATGCTATAGTTTTCCTTCTTCGGTTAAGAACAGCCTGTGTTAAATGTGCTAACACTTTCTGCTGCCTCTGGTTCACCCAGAAGAGTAATGAGGTCTTTGATTCACTCACAGGCCGAGGCTGGAAGTCGTCTTCCTCGAGTCCCCACTGCTCCCGGTAGAAGCGATAGTACACTACATTTTGTTGCATCACCTGGTCATTACGGTCGAACAGCATGTAACTGGCTGCACACGGAGCAGCGTTCTTTACATCATTCACTGTAAAGGACCACAAAATAATATGTGTTCAAAACAATCCTACACATACTGCTGTCAAAAGCCTGAATCCAGAGTCATAGTTCTTACATTTATAATAGGAGAACTGGAGGTAATGATACATGGTGGCGACAAACTTCTCCACAAAGAAGCCTCCAACGTTGGGCTTCAGGTGCTCTTCACATTGTACCTTACATTTCAGCACATTAGTGTAAAGATCTGGAGAAAAAACAAGCATATTATTGAGTATCTAAAACATTTTAACAGCTTTTAAATTACCTTCTTCTTACATGGACGCACTTCAGATAAAAAATATGTACACATTTCAACTGATAGATATCACTATGAAACCTCCCCAGATGATAAGTAACATTAAAATGTTTTTCGTCCTGAAATATAATGGATGTTTCCTTTTCAGTAGTCTGAAAGATGTTATATAAGTAAAAGAGCCCAATATTTCAGAATTCACCTGTTCAATTAAACAGTTTTGAGTCTGGGGTTTGTCGCCTTACCTGCCAGGGTGGGATAAAAGTCTTTGACCTCCACAATCTCATATGAGCCCTCGCAGCCTGCCAAGCAGAGACTGTACACTTCAAAGTACTGCGTGATGGCCTGTTCCATGTTTTGGGCACTGCTGCTGAAGTCACCGCTGTTGTAAAGCGTCACACTTTTGACGAAAACACTCTGGATAACAAAGAGAGACGTGTGGATAGGGATAGTTTAGCATGGGTTTAATTCGTCCACTAGATAATAACTTCAATGTTATTCTACAAACTTCATACGGCTGCTCCTCTTGGTCGATGAGATGTTCCTCCACATCAAACAGTGTCTTGTAGTAGTTCATGTTCTTGATCAGATAGGGATCAGTTGGGTTCTTCTTCAGGAAGGTGTGAGCCGCTGACACGGCCTTCTCCAAGTTGTTCATCTGAGGAAGAGTAGATACGCTTTACAATGGATATCAAAGCATTTGGGGTATTACATTCATTTAATTATGAAACATATCTCTCATACTGACATCATCATGGACCACTGATGTCAGAATATGATTTTTTGTTGAGTCAGGGAAAAGACTGCTGTGGTGCTTTATGCATAAATGTGATAGAAATACTGATACTTACAACAATTGCTTAGGTTCATGGTTGTAAAACAAAAATAGTGAGTAAAATCAAAGTAATGTAAAAGTTTATGTATGGGTTTTTGATCACCATATTGAGAGCTTTGATTCACCTTTGAATTTACAAGAATAATATAAACTATTCCAATTAATTCTAATTCAATGGTGTCATGTCAATTACTTAATTTAGTTTATGGAGGATCACAGTTAAAGGGCTGGTGGTGGCTGTGTATTTACAATGACATGAAGATTACCTGGAGATCTTTAAAGACTTTATGAAAAGCTAAATAAGGTCAGTGTTTTTGCCTTGTAACCTGTCCCCATCACCCTGCCGGCAGAGCATAATAAGGGGTTGTTTGGGGGAAACACTGGAAGAGACGTGGCACATGCTCAACTCCGGCTCGCTCAGCAGGAGGGAGCAACAAAGCAGCAGGGAAACTATACAGCACACCGACCAGCCACATATTACCTCTCCGTGAGTCAAACTCAGTCAATGTGCTTTAGGAAACCGACTGCAAATGATTTTGCTGTGCAATAGCGCCCGTTACGCACAGCTAATGCTCAATCACATGTAGGCTACTGTATGCTACTACTGTTATTATAAATTATAATGACATCATAACAGCCACATCGCAATTTATTTGACATTCTTATAACATCCACTTTGGTGTAACTTCATAACGTAGGCCTACATTTATTTTTGCATTCCAGTCTTTGGCACAAATGTCGACACATCAAGCCTTTGCTCTCACCTGGTAATGTGCATACTGTATGTACCGATACGGTACTCTTTTCTCGAAACTTTCCAGTAAATCCCTCCGTGGGTATGAGATTTTAAACACTGGAAAATCTGCCTTGCACTTTTTAAGGCACGCAGCCCTCAGGAGGATGTGGCGCACAACGCGGAGGCTGCTGTCGGCGGACACAGAGCCGTTGTCCCGGCTCACGGAGCTGCAGTTGCGGCTGCAGAACGCCTCGCTGTCCCGCAGCAGCCGGTGGAGCCTCAGGCTGAGCTCCAAGAACTTGATGCTCTCTGCCCAGTTCTCGGCCCCGTACTGTTCCAGTGCGTAGTTGTATGAGGAGTCCAGCGGCATGATGTCCTTCTGGGGGAAACTTTTAAAGCTGTACATCTCATACTGAGCCTGCACCAGGGCCGGGAGGAGCAGGGCCAGAAACAAGCCCTTGAGGAGCATCGTTACCTCGGCTGGCTCCAGCAGGAGTTCTTGTTTTGAATGGAGCAGGAAACTTCCTCTCTTCACCAGGGAATGTACATGTCTGCTTGCACGTATGTGAAAGCTGCGACAAACCAGATGCTGAAAACAAGAACTTCTGGCTATGATTTTCAAAATAAAAGTTGCACTGATTTGTTTGATGGATCTTTTTTATTTTGGGCACATTTACTCCAATTTTCACATACATATTTATAATGAAACAAGTCTCACTTAGCAGGCTGAGTGTTTTAGATATTGTATGTGGTTTGTCTCCACTCCATTTACTTCCACAAGGCATTCATTTAATTTAAAAATACAGGAACTTAATTTGTGCATTTATTAATCTCTAAGTAATTGTTTTGGCCTGCAGTAGACTTCTCTATTATTATTTACTTAAATAATTTTGATCAAGAAACTTGTAAAAAAAAACTTACAATATTAATCAGGTAAAATGGTCTCTGCCAGCCCTACAGCCCATTATACTCTTTTCAATTACCTTGAAAAAACAAGTCATTATTTCCGGTTTACATGGTGATAAATATGTTGTGCTTGACAAACGTGAGAGCATTTGGACTGATAGGACCTTCCTCAGTGATTTACAGGCGGTCATAACACTCAACAGACCCCTGAACGAAAAATGTTACTTAAAAACAGGGATATAGTCGTTTAATGTGTATATACTTGAACTAATGTTCCCTGCAGCTCTCTAACTGTGGGAATATGGTGTATTCATAAATAATATTGACTGAACATTTGTCTAAAGAGTTTTAAGAGTTGTTTTTTATCTTGGTTGTCCACATTCCGAGGCTAAAACTGACAGGCTGAGACTTGGGTTGGTGAGATCAAAAATAATTTGCATGTTTGATTTTGGGCAAATATAACACCTGAGTCTGCAATATCTGTATCATTCCACATTCATAAAGATCAGACTAGGCATGTTTTGATAGAACTCTGAGTAGGATGCTTATTAGGACCCAGGGCCTTTTATTGTAATTCAGACAGAAGTCTCCAAGAAGTGTGGACTGTAATAACTGATTGTAAGTTGCAGTATAACAGTAAGCCAAACTGTTTACTCTGAAACTAAAGATTACCTTCAGATGATACAGATTTATAATTTTCGGCTCAACTCATGAGTGAGACTATGGGGGCAGTCAGGCCTCTGGGCCAGGCATTACACGTTTGCAGAATTCCATTAAAAAGAGGGCGGGGGCCCAGGGGCCACACCTCCTGCTGCTCTGAGGAGTTCACATCCCAAGATGCATCAAGCAAGACAGAGACAACAAAGGCCGGAAGTTGGGTCGTTTCCAGTCCAAAGTAAAAGCACAAAGTAAATGCTTTTTTCTCTTTACTTAAATAAATATAAAGAGCGAAGTTGTTAAAAATAGTTAAATGTAAATATACACCAACATTTGTTTAAAGCATATTTGACCAGTGTAGCACAACTAGCAGTAGATCATTGATGTGGCAAAGCATTGTTGTTGCACTGCACTGTTAAATAGTAAAAAAAAAACAACTTATAACGTATTAGGGAAGTGTAACCAACAGGGGATCATTTAAATTAGTAGTACTTTTTAGTACTTACTATAAAATATTGTGAAGTTATTGAAAATGTACACAAGAAATATTGACCATAATTATTCCAATGCGTTTCTTAATCGTATAGTTCAACCAGCATTCACGTGTCAAAGACATTTGGTTGGTATTTCCATTTTATGCTACTTTGTACTTGTAGGCTACTCAACTACAATTCAGAGGTATACTCGGCAACATTTCTTTAATGCCTTTAATTACTTGCAGATTTGGTTTTATTGATGTGAAATATATATTCAACACTTATTTAAGACTTTAGTTACACCTGGAGTAAATTCACAAGCTACCCTGCAGCATGCAAAGTGATCTAGTTTAATGCATCAATAATTATAATCAAAACATATCATTTATATTATTCTGAAATTGATACATTTGCATAATGAGTATTTTTAATTTTGGTACTTTAAGTACATTTGCATGCTTTTACCTTTATACTTGTACTTGAGTAACATTTTGAATGCAGGACTATTACTGTAACAGAGTATTCCTACACTCTAGTACTTCTACTTTCACTCAAGTACAAGATCTGAGTACTTCCACCTCTGCCTGTGTGTGTATCCGTTTATTTAACAGTTAATAGTCTGTCATCAGATCCCTTGTTGTTTCAGAAGGCTTTTATTTTTGTAATTTTAACCGGAAGTAGTCAGTCTCAACTCGACAATCTTGACCCAGCTCGTCTGTCTTCTGTACTTCTCTCCACTCTTCTTTAACCTCATCACTCCCCCGTTACAGACTCTCTTCTGCAGTTATTGTCACAACTGCTCAAATGGATCTGTTAATATATAGTGCTTTATTTTGCCTTCATGTACTTACAGTTTATTGTAATTTTGTGGACGTTGTTGTGGATCGGTACGACATACCGAGAGTTTGTCCTCGAGAAGTGGGGACTGACGATTTTATCCGTTATCACTTTAACGGAACCTTCTTTGAAGACGGGAAAAAGTTTGACTCCAGGTGCAGTTACAGCAAAAAACATAATTGAATGTAAATACAATTAGTTTAGACTGAGCTCATTCACAACCTTAAGTTTGTCTCTCTACATATGTTGTGAAGTAAACAACGAGCTACAGTAACATCAAACCTCACATGCATCTGCAAAAGTATAATGGAACCCAGCATGCACCATGTCATATTAGCTCTTGCTGAAATTGTGTTGCAAAGTGGGATAAGAAAGTCTTTGTAAGGTATTGTTATTTACTTTCCTGGAGACAATACCACATTGAAATGCGACCATTTTTCCTGATGTATTCACAGATCATTTACTGAGATTACAACTGCAGACGTGTCAATCGCCATATCACATTGAAATTGTCAATGCAACTATATAAATAAAGGACTTTAATCGAGGCATTAATTAAGTATTCAAAATCAATTGTGTCTTTTGTTGACTTCCCAGTTTTTAAAGTTTAAATATTTTAAAAAAATGGTTGATTATGATGCAGCCATGAGGCCCATATTGTCCTTTTTTATAATACTGCTAATGTGGATGGAACATTGAATGCTTATTTATATCACCATAACATTTTCATAGCACCATGACGTTAGCTTTTTACAATAGAGCATTACTTTTTTCTTATGCTGCCTTCTAATTGGATCCTTCAACCTACTTAACTACCGTCAGTGGTTTCCATTGATTATGCCCTCTCAACCTGCTCTCTTCTCTGTTTACAGCTATGACCGAGGCAAGGCCTTCATCAGCCAGGTGGGCTTTGGCAGACTGATCGCTGGGATGGACCGAGGCCTTCAGGGCATGTGTGTCAATGAGAAAAGGAGGATCACCATCCCCCCCCACCTGGCCTATGGGAGCATTGGGGCAGGTGAAGAAACACATGATGAAAAGTTTCTTCTCAAAATGATATTATATTATAGAGTCTTTGGCTAAGGATCCAATATCACATTTAAAAATATTTTCAAATCTATTCAATTAGAAGAGGTTACGATATAAGATATATATCATATGCCCATTTAAAACAATCAGTTCCATTTACATTAACTCATAAAATATGTATTACTGGTCTCCACGAGGTGCACTTGAAAGTGATACCGATGTGACATGGGAAATAAAAAATATTAGCGTATCTTAAAGATGATGTATAGATTTAATAACTTTTCAACCATGGTTAAAGTGGATCTATCATGCTATATTTGAATAATATTGTGTAGGAGCATACCTATATAAGGCATATTTATACTTTTTATTTTTCAAAATACCAAACAGATCATGCATTTTAGCCATTCCTCATTTCGCTCAATTTAAAACTGTCTTTGCATGGGCTGATTCTGTGAGAACAGCACCATCTACAGGCCTGGCATATGTACTACAGCGTCTCCAGCGCTTTCGAACGGCAATGTCCGTGGCTGTCTCCTTCTGATTGGTGGAGTTGGCCCAATAGCCGTAGCGCCACTTCTGTGACGTCATAGAAGTGTTCAAATCTGGATCAGATCCGTTGCAGCCCCTTTTTAAGAGATTTGGGTATGGAGGAAAATAGAGAGGGTTGTGTTTTCTGACACTTGGTGAGTTCCCTGGAACACCGGGGACACATATTCATGTATAAAAGACGTACAAAAGTGCATTTTACATGATAGGTCACCTTTAAGGTACATCAAATTCATTTGAGCTGGGCGGCTGTGGCTCGGCTCAGTGGATAGAGTGCTGGACTTTGAATCAGGGNCTAAAGCATCCACATACACTTGTCAAGCATCGAATTGTCCAATTCCAACTGGGCTTGTGAAGCATACAAAGGCAGGTTGCTTTAAAGCGACAGTACTTCAACAGTGTGTATGGTCATGTGACCGTGCAGTCACTGAGGAGAATCTGATTGTGTGCAGAGATACAGTACGGCTCGTTATACTGGTTTTGCTCCAGGAAGTATATTTCCTCAGGATACATTTTCCCCCGGCCATTATGTTTGACTGAATATATCTAAGTCAGTTTTAAATTGCCCCTATAAAAATATATTTTAGGATTCACGTTGAATGTCCCATGAATTTGACATGCTCAGGGGATTCTCCCTAGTCAGATACGCCTCAAAGTTTTATGCAGAAATCTGGAAAGAACTTTAATTTCCACCAGAGGAAATTGATTTACCTTTGAATAATCTAGAGAGCTTTCTCAATTCAGCCAGCATTAATTGCAGAGCTCAGAGACCCCAGTTCTGCATATAGAGAGCAGAAACAATTCAGTGCTTTGCCTTTATCGCTTTCAGTCACCCGGCTCCTAAAGCTCAACTTCGCTGACGCACAAGCCCTTTCATATGCTTTGATCCTGTTAATAATTATTTGCTATGCAGCTGAAGAAGGAGGGCAGATTGAAAAAGCACCAGAATGCTTTGCTCTGATAGTGGCATCGAAAAAAAAAAACCCGAGAGAGGAAGACTTGGAATGTTTTGTGGTGTGGGAGTTTCAACATCCCTGTGTTGTCCTTCCCAGACTTTCCTCTGGATATGAAGAAGCTGAAATTGGCCTTGAGGCTTCATCTGAAACTGTCAGTACACGCCAAAGGGCAACTGCCGTGGTTAAAGAATAGCTGAATTCGAAACCACTGTAGTTTGTTTTTGCCTTCATTCATTCAAAAAATGGCATGTTAGAATCAAATCAAGGTTTATTTATTTATAAAGCATTTAAAAGCGATTTTTGGTCGAGCCAAAGTGCTGTACATGTATTAAAAACACATTACTACAATCACAATAAGAATGCATCCTTCCCTGTCCCCCTCCACTCCATTCATTTCTTCCATTTCTGATCTCTTTTGATGACGAATTCTGAGTGCCTTATCTCACCCCTGCTGTCGTTTTCTGTTGGAAAACGTTTTCCTCTTGGACCGGCTCCTTATCTGGAGTGGCTGTGGATGGACTCAGAACAGAACATCCCTACTGGGCTGCTGGCAAGGTCAAAAAAAGGAAAAAATTGACTGGGGGGGCGAAACCGAGCCAAGGAGCTCAACCGTATCCTCATCCTCCTCTCCACTGGGGTTGGAGATAGATTACTATGACATTCTTACATTTCTCCATAGATACTGGAGCTCATACTGGTCTCTTGTTGCCTTCTGGGTTCGTGATCAGAAAGCTAAAAGGGCTTCATGCTTCCACTGAGAGTCCAAGAGTAAATTACAATAATTATTTCATTCAGAAATTGCTTAAAATAACGTGTTAAGTATACCAAATAGTTTGAATATCACGCATAGCCCAACATTTGGAGGTGTTTTTCTTCATTTACAGTCGGCATTCCATCGACCACCAAACACCACTGTTTATTTGACTGACAGGACTGTAATGCAGAAGGTCGGTCATCTGAAACAGTATCTCACACCTCATTGGTTCGTGGAAGTTGATAATTTTCCGAAGAGCAGGGTTACATAACTGGAACCATAACTGGATCCCAACAAATCAAGAATCTAGTATGTCAAAAATTACACAAAATAATGACTTGTGCAGAGTTGAACAGACTTATAGCTGGCATCTAAGGCGGAAAAGGTTACGTTAAACTTTTCATTGACCTATATACTTGTTTCCTTTCTCTCTATTAGTTTATGGGTTATTGAAATCATTGATTGATATCCTACTCTTGTTTCTACTAAATTGTTGTTAAAATAGACTTTTATAATAATAATAATAATAATCCTTATATTTATTATAGCGCTTTATCAATGACTCTCAAAGCGCTTTACAAATACACATTACATATACAGATCATACATACATGTAATGGTCATCGACTGTGGACAATCCCCACAGGAGCAAGTTCAGGTGAAGTGTCTTGCCCAAGGACACATGACCCAATAAATATGTTTTCATTGAAGTTTTTGGTAAATCTGGATAAAAAAAGAAAAAGAATGACTCACTCACTTTTAAAGACACAGCATGTGAAAGTCGTTACAATGACAAAGCGATGTTATCCCATCTGCAGGTGGGGAAGCTGATAGTTAAGGACAGAGGGATGGATGACGTTATAAGATAAGATAGAACTTTATTGATCCCAATTTGGGTTTATGGTTCCCTGTCAGTCTGAGGTGGGATAATAAAAACGGCAGTATGAGATATAAACTCAGAGATGGAAGAGGATGTAGGCCTGAGATATGCAAACATAAGTGTGAGGTCTGTGATGAAGAACAGCTGTTGGGAGAGGATTCATTGGCATTTTTCCGTGTGTGTGTGAAGGCACACATGACAGCAATATTTATGCAAGGAGTAACGCCTTACATACAAGTACGCAGCTCACAGTTCCAGAAGAAAGGCGGTAAACCTTAATGGGCAGGTTGGCCATTCATAATGGTGTCTAACCACAGGCATGTTTATTGGAAGCCAACTGACATGTGGCCACAGACTGTTTGTAGCAGTTAACTCATGGTAGCTATAAGTCACTGAGGAATCTGAATTTAAACCTGCCCCAATGAAATGGGAATAAATCTGGATTTAAATCATTTTAATCTTTTTAGCATTTTGCCATTTTGTTATAGCTTTGTATTCTATAAAACAGAAAGCAATAGGGGCTATTCAACAACCTCTAAAACACACTCTACGTCACCTGTAATTGAAAGTTTCATTTGAACAAAAGGTTTGGCTCCATGTAGCTTAAGTATAGAATTCATCCTTGAGCAAAATACAGTATACACACATGGTGCGATCAGATCAGTAATCTATCTCATGGAGCTATGCTTAATCTGATCCCTGAGATAGAGGAGAATCATCCACCACAAAGGCTTTCTGTGTTATTTGAATCCATCTCCCAGGAAACTCCTGCTTGTATCAGCTATCTGTATTTCATGAGGACATTCAGATGGCTAATTACTAGCAACCTTCTGGCTCGTCATCATCCCATCCACCTTACTCTACTTTTATCCTTCTGGCTTGCTTCCCATTCCTGACTTTCTTCTTCTTCTTCCTCTTCTTCTTCTTCTTCTTCTTTCTTCTTCCTCTTCCCCACACTATCCCTTAGAGATCATCCTTAGAAACCAAGCATTTAGGAAACGGCATGGAAGAGTTATTTCTTGGTTTCCTCTCCCTTTCTTATTTTTATTGCACATAGTACATGAAGAAGTACATGCCATAAAGTGCATATATTGTTGATAACTCAATTTTCACGCAAATTGAAGCCCCTTATAAAAATGCCTGCAGCCTTTTCATTCTTTACAACCAATGCCCTTGCGGGTCCTTGGACTAATCCCACCCTTAGTGCACTGTTTTTATTCTAAGTTCGGACCCTGGCCCCCCAGTCTAGAAGACATATGGTCCAGATGTCAGCACAGATGATGGGGCCACAAAGACCCCAACACATCAGCTGCAAACTGCACTGACATCTGCATACAAGGTACCTTTGTTGTCAATAGGAAATGGTCTATTCAAGCTAATTTAGTAGCACTGTGCCATGGAGACTAAACACTGGAAAAAGCTGGTAGCCATCAACTGTCTCCTCGTTGTTAGAAATCCCGCATTACATCTGGGAAGCCTTCAGCGAAAAAGCCTCTGATTAGTTTTGGTTGTTAAGCAGTCACTCACAGTGCGCAAGTTATTTAAACAAATGCCTACTAAGTCTAGCAAGAGTGAGTAATGGAGGCAACCCTGGAAACTACGTACGTACTAATTGTGGAAATTCTGATCGGGATTGTTTAATTTTCTATGTTTAAGAATCGCTCATGATCTGCACGCATGCTAATGACCATTTCAAGATATCAAATACTCTTGAAAATGTTTGATTTGGCAGGGAATGCAACAGTAACAGCTACCGATCACATTGATATAGACTTCTCTCAAAAATACTAGTAAATAGTTGCTAGAAGCTAATGAAGTTTGGATCAACTGCAGTTCGTTTTCTTGTCTTGAAGTCTATAATGGCGCATTTCCACTGCATCGCGTAGCACGGTTTAAGCGTGCCGTTTTTCTGGCCCTCCAAAATCGTGGTTCTTTCCGGCCCTCCAAAATCGTGGTTCTTTCCGGGCCAACAACCGGACTGAATATGCTAAATGCTATATGAGAGAATCGCTGGCAATGCGTGTTTTCTGAATGGAGATCGGCTAAGCTAACGCAGTATATTTCTAGATATGAGGAGATGTGAGCTCTGAGGGCTAAAGCTAACGGCTGATGTTGGCTTTGTAGTTCACATTGAAGATGACGTCACGGGTCAGCCTACACTGTGTTACTATAGTTACTGCCCCAGCTACGAAACTGTAATGGAAACGCAGCATAAAGTGAGCCTGGCCTACCAAGGCCTGACTGCTCTGACCGTCCACATTCACGACAACGGCCTACAGACATAAACAAACCAGCGACTGTATTTGCCATGACA
>NW_011348482.1:428655-505799 GCF_000735185.1 Notothenia coriiceps
ATTTCCCTTTAATAAAACTGGCTTCTCTAAATCTAAACGGCCGATTGCGCTTTGGAGACTGGCAGCGGTAAAACACACGAAGCGCCTAACGGCGAGCCAGACGAGCCAAGTCGAAGGCCTACTCCTCCGTAAGCAAGCTGGTTGAATGTCATTTATTGTATGTTTGCAAAAATTGTCCCCGGTATTATTACCATTTTAATTACAAACAAAACGTCAATATTGACTTACATTACAAAGAGTGAAAAATGTAGACCCTTCCGTATAACGGCAAGTAGTCTACCTTTCAAAAAGGGAACTGGTTGTGAAATCATAAAGAATATCGATACGTCCCGTACCGGTCGCTCGTTTGTGTTGTTCTTTGTTTTTTTGGACTTCTATATTTTTTTTTTCACTTTAATCTTATTTAACTTTAACATCGTTATATTGATAACACACCCCAAGTAAATTATTTAGTCAGCTCTTCTACTAGGTCTGGTCGTAGATTCTGGACGTTTTAGCATTTAAAAGATCCCCTCCGGGGGGTTTGGGAAGCACGGTAAAGCAGGCACCCGCGCGTAAAAAGTCCTGTTAGAGAATAACCCGGAGTCCGGTAGACATTTATCAGGGGGTTGAAATTACAGTACGTGACTCTTTGTAATTTGTTTGAAAAAAAAAAGAATTTCCCTGGCTTTCCCAATTTTTACGATTAATGTTTGGGAGTTTAGAGTATTGTCGGTCTTGGGGCTCGGGATACGTCCTTATCACACAACATCAGTGCCTATGTATTTACCCTCAGTATAGACGTCAAGATCAGGGGTGTTATTTAGCTACTAATGTACGTACGTCGTCGTCCCCCACGTCACATCGTCCCCCGCGGAGTGCTCCTCATTTCGTCCCACTGCAGGTAGGTTCCTGTCAATATTGCTTGACTTAGTCTTAGTAGTCGAAGTGACCAGAGTGAGCGCCGGTAAGGACCCGAACACCATTGAAATACAGCTGACAAGAAGCCCCAAACACCTTTATATACGGCGAGCTTACAGCTTATGGTCTTGGTCGTCTCGGTCCTTACTCCAGTTGACCCCCCCCTTTATTTGTTCCTGATTCCCCAAACCCAACCAAGTTATGTTTCATAGAAAAACTAAAAAGTATTTCCAAGGGATTAATCATGACAAGGAAAGTAGTTTTATTAAATCCAGGTCTATATATGTTTTGTACAGAGACTTGCACAAGACCGAATTTATTGATGGTTTGTTCTAGTAACATCGTAAGGGGGTATTAGGGGGAGACAATAGTCGGGACAAAGGTCTTCACGATTAAGAGACAGACAATGAAATCTACTTTTATCCCTCGGTGAGGGGTGCGGAGAGACTCTCTGGGTAAACCAATTTTCTCTCCTCCCCTATGAGTTACCACGGAACCTCCTTAAGTCCACTATTCCACCCCCCCCATGGAACTTAACCACTAACCGATTCCAAGTGTGTTCGGTTTTTTAGCAATACTGAGTGATGTTCACCGATTATAGTTCTAGTCGAGTCAAAAAGTCTGTCCAAAAATTATATTTACCCTAGTCCTGTTTTTCCTCGTTCTGGAAAAAAGGACTTTGAAAGTCTTAGAGAAATGTGTCCCCTGGGTGTACCAACTACAATCTTTTACTGTACTTTTGTTCACCTAAAAAAAGTATTACCACTGCGAAATTTACGTAAAACAGTTGGTGGTCTGAGGAAGGAGCGGCATGCGGTACACTCCTCCCCTACACATAGGAGGAGCAATGAGAGGCTACAATACGTTACGGTAGCTTCAGTTGCGCCACTTCTGTGACAGACAAGAAGAGTATGTGACAGACAAGAATAGTCAATTCTAATGTCTAACACTTAATGTGGAGAAAGATATGTCATGTATGGGTTGATTGTGCGTTGATCTGTTGGTAATGCCTCTGGGTTCCGGTGGGCATGTAAACCAATGCATAATGCTGCGCTATACTTTGTGGCCTCACCCAGTTGCATAGCGACACTTATTGTTTAGGTATCTTTTAATAAGCAGGTAGTCATATCATTATCTAGAACTAGCTGGATCTGATCGATATGGACATAAACGCGAGTGAAGTCTAATCTGACTGGAGAGAGAGATCAGCTGCTGCTGACGAGTCGACACGCAGCTCTGCATGATCACATGCAGCGGTGAGCGGACAAAACACACACTTCAGGTTAGAATATCACACGTAGCTATTTTAATTACCTCTCAAATTACCTAAACTAGTTATAGATATGTTTAGTTTTACTGTCGGGTCACTCATTACTGATCCGCGAGCTGCATGATACTGGCATAATAGACTGCCCGATCGGGCAACCAGCAGGTGAGGCTTCATTGCCCGAGTTAAATACTAGATGGCCCCGGGCCATTGGGCAGTCCTTAATGTCGAGCCCTGGTTCTTAGAGAGAAAAAGAGTGTTTTTTTATTGTTATTATTTTTCTATTTTCCCTCAAGTTAGATCTTTTAACCTACTTCAGTTTTTTTATCATAATATTTCTTTCTGAATTGTAACCCTTTAAATGCCAGTTTTTAAATAATCCCACTGTTGATGAATTATAATTGTCTGTGTTTTTAATGCCAGGGAGATTTTTTTCACAGTTTGGGATATGCCTAATTTAAAACAGGACAGCGGCATGTCCCAATAGGCACCACATTCCTGAGCATTAGAAACAAGCTCAATCTTGTGGAAAACAGTTACAAATTAAAAATATGATGCCAGAACTTTAGATTGTGATGATTTAAAGCCCGGGTATCAAATAATTGGGTGTCAACGGGGGGGGGGTTCTGATTGTCTCTTTGTTGGCTACACAGTTAAATTAAAATGTATGCAATATGCATCAATGACGCATCGACAATTATAATCAAATGAAAGAGCGAAAATGTCCTGATGCATAGAGGTTAACTCCCCGCTCTTGATAGTCTTAACCAGTTATCTGTCCTTTTCCAGGGACCAGTTTGACTCCCCCTCCATCACGACTCTCGGAGCGAATATGGTGATTCCGGGTCTGGAGGAAGGTTTGAGAGGCATGTGTGTGGGCGAGAGGAGGGAGGTGGTCGTTCCACCACACTGGGGACATGGTGAAAATGGAGGTCAGTATGAACTTCACTCTAAACACACTTTTCTTTTTACCCCAACTCATATTTCCTCTGCTCTGCTTTTGTTCACAAGCTGGTGATGTTCCCGGGAGCGCCGTGCTCTTCTTCGAGCTGGAGCTAGTGAAGCTGCAGAAAGGTATTCCGGAAGGCTTCATGTTTGTGTGGCTGGGGGACAGCCCAGACCCCCTCTTTCCTGCCATGGATCTCAATGGTGACAAAGAGGTCCCTCTAGAGGAGGTAAGAGTAACTGAATCCATCCAGCCTGGATATACACAGTGAAAAGGTTTTAACAACCATCTCCTGTTTCCTCCAGTTTTCGGCCTTCATCATGCTCCAGGTTAAGGAGGCCAAAGGTCGTCTGCGGCCAGGGTTTGATGCCGGCACCATCATTCAGGACATGTTCAATAACCAGGACTTAAATAAAGACGGGAAGATTATAGAAGATGAACTGAAACTTCAGGGGGAGTCTCAACAAGTGAGACGAGACGAGCTGTAAATGGGACGTTCTGTATTGTATTGGTGGAGAGGAACAGGCAGGCAGTGGCTGAAGTCATATGAGAATCTGTCCTGCAACTATTTTGAAAATGCTTCGGAGATAGAAACATTGTTGAGCCTTTTAAGGCAGTCCTACTTAACTTGGTTTTATTAAAATAATGTGTGAACATGAAACCGGTGTGAAAATGTGAAAGGAAGAACAATTGTCTGTAGTGAAATTGTGTTCTGTTGAACTCGGCAAATTTGATATCTTTCCATTTACAAACCCTAAAAAGCATTTGGGCTGGGCCCCTCTTCCAGAATATAACTTTATTAAATACGAAATCAATGCCTCATCTAAACATGATGAAAACACACTTGATTGTACAGATTATGTTGGAGTAGCTTTTTTTGTATAATATCAGAAGGTTTGTTATATAAAATGTTCTATCAAAATGTGTTGTGAAACATAAAATAAACTGTTTTGTAGTAAAAGGAAACTTTATTTCACACAATCATAATACATTTTTCAGTTTGATTTGACAGACAACAGTGTAGAAATGGAGGAGATAGAGGTATGACATGTGTGACATAGGTTCCATGGACAGAATCAAACTACATTTATTTTATTTCAGAATGACTGAACATGGCATATTATCCACATACGAAAAATGAATTATTATTAAACTGGTTATTGAATAAAAAAAAAAGTGTTTGTTGCAGTGCACACTATTGAATCAACCGTTGTTAAAATGACAGAGGGTTACTTCATGTAAACACACTAAGTCATGATAATCTTAATACCAACACTTATGAGATAGATGTTAGTCATTTTAAATACGTTGACCTTTCAGTGCACTACACCACATTTAAAAAATGACTATTTATTTTAAGCTTAAAATCAGATGTATTTGCCAGAGTTAACCCCTTATAATGTTAACAAAAACTTGACACTGAAAGAAAACGCTTTTGAAAAAGATCAAGTTTCAAGTTTGTATTAGCTGGTAAAGAGCTTATTGTAAGGAATTGGTTTCAAACCAGATGTCAAATGCTGCCATTTATGTTGTGCGTTTTTTCCCTTTATCATGACATCCTATATGAAGACAAAAACAGACCCACTAACAAAAACAATATTATCTTATTTCTTCCCACACACACACACACACACACACACACACACACACACACACACACACACACACACACACACACACACACACACACACACACACACACACACACACACAGTGAGCTGTGTCTGTAAACTGGACTTGTGTAGAGTTTTGTAAAACAATCGTGTAACTTTCGAAATAAGCCTTCCACTGGCACCTTCTGAGCTTCAGCTGATGGCACTGGAGCGTACAATAGAAAACAGCAGTGCTCACTTTACTTATTGCCCGTCAGGTGGAGCATTATGGCATTGGGGACTTCCAGGGTCTCGTCTTGTACCAACACTATGTCATACGAGTCCAAGTAAGACTTCTTCCTCTCCTCCACCTGAGGAGAAAAAGGAGATGTGAAAAAAAACATAAAAGCTACATTAACAAAATGATATACAAACAATTAAAGAGAGACATTTAGTTTTTAAAAGTTTCTCCATCAATTAGTATCACCAGTGTCCAAATTCATCCCACCATACAGTCATTAAATAACATGATTTCGTACAAATGTATGCTTATTGTTCTCTTAGAAGTGAAATGTGAGTGTTCATCTCGAGACAGCAGGTGATCACAATTCTTTGTAGCAGTTAAGGAGAAATGATTATGAGTAAGGTGCGAAAACAGAATGTACACAATGCCCTGAATGTAAACATGTCATAAATATAAAGTGGTAACCATGTGGTCATTTTGATCTCAAAGGTTTAATGTCCTATTCACAACTACAGTCTAGTTGTGTAATGACAAACTTGGGTCAAAGTCAACAATGCAATATAAATACAGTATACACAACAAGACATACAAAATGAATACAGAAAAAGAATACAAAATGCAAGCTCAGGAGATGAGCAGTCGTATGGCCTGTGGGATAAACTGTCCCCGTCTGGTGCTGTATAAAAGCTGTGTGTGAGATTGTATTTACCTTGTCGTTAAGGAAGCCGATCTTGAGGATGTTCTCCATGTCCTGCACCCCGTCGGCCATGGTCAGATCTCCCAGAGAGTCTCCCAGCAGGAGCACGTTGGGGCGCGTCCGCAGCTCCTGGAAATGACCGGTGTTCAGCAGAGCGCCTTCCCGTTTGTTGTAGATGTGGATCAGCTCTCCCTTGAAAGCCTTCAACAATCCCTGTAGCAGCAGATAAAGAGTCAAATACATCAAGTCAATCCCTGGTGCGTATTTTGAGGTGTGGATACTCACAGACTCATCGAAGTCCATGTAGTTGGAGAAGACTTTGACGTTGGAGTGGAAGACTCCGGCCTGGCGGATGACCTCTTCTAGGATGTCTCCAATTCCAGCAGAGAAGATGAGGAGGGGGATGCTGTGCTCCTGCAGGTGGTCGAAGAGGAGCTGGTAGCCCTCCCTGATGAAAGAACAACTGTTAATACACGTCTTTTTCAACATGTAGACTATTAAATAGATGTTCTGGTCTTCTGAGGGATCACTCTCTCTGACCTCAGCATGGCGTCAGAATCCCGCACCGCCGTGGCCAGCAGGTCTTTCCTAATCTTCTGCTGCACCAGGATTTTGTGAGCTTTAGTCCACCTGTGAGATATAGGCGGGTGACTCAGTTGTATTAACACATTAAAGTAAGGAATATGATATTTTGAGTAAAAGGTGTGTTAGATACTCACCATTCCACCATCAGGGGCAGCTTTTCTGCTATTGATCGTGCCGAGTCGATCTCTATAGGGTAGTATGTGTCGAGCAGAACCTTCAGCTGACAGAGACAGGACAATACTTAGAACACTGTAACAGTTAGGAAACTACTGCTTTTTACCCAATGAGAAATTAGAAATAATTGTCAGTTTACAACTTCTTTCTGTAAGATAATATCCTAGGGATTCTGGAATGTGTTTCTTTCTGTGTTTAAAATGCTGATAATGTCCAAACACTCTTAAAATTAATATATACACCCAAATAATAAGCAATATTTGGTCTTACTGGGTAAAAAAAAGCAGCATATTTTAAAGAATTGTGCTTGTTTGTACTAAGGTAATCTGCTTCTTAAGATGTAAACATTTTTACTTAAGATAAAAAAGGCAAATATGCATATATTTCACTTGCAATATCTAACTATTTGAACATGCATTAACTGCATTGCGTCTCCGATGAGGCTTGCAGTTGCAGAAAAATATATTGGAAGTTTATTTAAAGACAATAGTCCTACAAATGGAAACAATTATTTTTGCACTAATGGCTCACTCCTACCTCTTCTCTGCATTCATTGGAGATAAGATTGCTGTTGTCAAGAATATCTGAAGAATAAAATCAGAGACAAAATGTCTAAAACATTTGGCCAAGACCAACCTTTGAATGCATGAAAACCCCAAACTACATCTGGCACTTACTGTGACATGTAGGGCACCTTTTGCCCTTGAATGCAAATCTTGTCAGAGTCATGTCAAAATCTGCGATCACCTGAATAGAATAGGAATAGAAATAGAATATCACACTTCTTCACATTGCACGTGTAATTTAGGGCAAACACTTGGTAGAAGTGGATATGTACCTGCACGGTGTTGGAGCCAGCCTTCACCATGGACTGCAGGATCTCCTCCACCCTCTGAGGGTCCCTCATACACACCGAGGGGTTGGACAACTCTGGAATCTGAGCATTGAATACATATGCAGGTTAGTTTAAACGTCATAAGAGAAAGTGGTTAGACAATGTCTTACACAAGCAAACCACAATGTCCCCCAGACAGCTGTTTTAACGCACACCATTTGCCAGTAGTACCAAACATTGACACTATAGACAAATAATAATTGAATGTAGTGTTATAGACGATGCAGCTAACAAAGAGGAACATAAGCTAATATTAGCCACAGTGGTGACAACAGCCATGCTAGGTACGTTTAGCTGACCTAGCTAGCTAGTATGCAAGTTTGTTGCTTTTCTTTTTAGTGCATGGCACCCTAACAACTTTAACTTAAAACATATGATTACCATTGTCTGGATATAGGTTGCTGCTCAGTTAATGTTGATAAAAGATGTTTCAACAGCTGCCAGTCTCCGTTGATAAGTCCCCTTAATGTTAATGTTGCCACGGGAGAGCGAGCTAAAGAATCATCTGACATCTGCTGATAGAGCGGTGATGCTGCCTTCCGGTACTGACCAAAGTGTCGGTATTTTTTTTCAAGTGACTAAAACAATGTGGTGAACAGTAATGTTTTGTTCCCCATTGCTGAAATGTAACGTGTACTAGGAGCGATGAATGGAAAACATATTACAGAAAATATATAAAGATACTAATAACATTTATTTTGCGACCTAAAGATTCCAAGCATTGATTTCCGTACAAGTACGAGTTTTATGGTTAACACGTAAATGCATCACCACCACTTGTATAATACGAAGTGGGACGTCATGTATTCCTCCACCCAGGGCAAAGGCACAGAGAGAAGGTTCCCACTTGAATATCGTAAAACGTTATACAAATGTCATTACATTGTAATACAATATTAGTGAAGTGTGTTTAAGTGAAAAGGTTATTGTATAGTATTTCATAAAAATGCAATAGAAAGCCAAGAAGGTCATTAGAAATCTCTGAATTCAGAATATAGTATATCAAAACAAATTCATAGTAAAATATGTAATGAGAAATATTGTAACAAAAACAACACAGAATATTATGCAATGCAAATCATAGTATAGTATGTGATAGAATATTAATTTAAAATGTCTTAGAACCATGTCCTGATAGTATTCAGGACATGGTTCTATTTAGCCTATACTATTCAATGAATAGTAGGCTAAATAAAAAACAATTACCGTGTATTTGGTAATGCAGAATCCCACAATTTAACAAAGTTCAACTGAAACACTCTTTTATGCACCAGTCAATCCTAAAATTAAATATGGAGATGAATCCTTTAACAAGTGTATGTTGACGGGTCTTAATTGTTATGTTATAAAATGTATGCATTATTGTTTTTACAGTCTTTGTTGATGTTGCGAATGGAAATACTGTGTTGCAAGAAAAAAGAATACACACTCGATTCAACAATAAAGTATTATCCTCATACTCTTGAACAAGTCCAACTTAATATTAATACACTTTAACCATTAACAACCATTTGTTTTACAAAACAACTTTAATTGCAAGTGATGACCTTGCATTTCTTACATCCAATATAAGCACACAATGTCAGAACCATCACATGCGAAGCAAATTACATAGCATATCCCACTTCATCTTTACAGTGCTATTTATATTGGTCATAAAGTGGAAATGAATATCATTTCTGCGCTCTGTAACCTTTATGCTGTAATAAGCGCTGCAAGGACAGCGGGAATCTCTGAATGTCAGTCACAACACATTTATATAACAATCTGGTTAGCTTGGTCTATAAGTCGGATTCTTTTTCAACTTATTTGTAAGACTTTTAGGAGGATGAGAGGAGACCACAGAACAACATAGCAGTTCTCTAATATACACCCAACTGTAAGGGAAGTACAATAATAAGGTTTATCATGACATTTAATGTTGGAAACAAATCTGCAGATAATGATAACGTTTTTATTTTTAAAAGAAGATCAAAACGTACTGAGTTTGCTGGCCAAAACAAAGCTTTTCCATTTTACAATCACCTTGTCTGATAAGAAACAAATTAAATAAGTAAAGTCAAAGTGCGGTGGCAACTTAAATCCCTATGCTTCTGTAAGACTTAAACAATTGGATGTCAAAAAGTGCAGTTGTAGAGAAACTCCTCTCTGCAAACACTAATCATACTCCCCCACTCGCAGAAATATACATTTTCAATGTATTTTTCTCGAGTGAATGAGAATATACTGAGCAATGGATTTCCAAAGTGCAAATGAAAGGAATGATTGAGCCATTGCCAGTGATGGACACCAAACGCAGTGGCTAAATATATATTAAACGTTAAGATAAATCAAGGGATTCGCTTCATTCAATCTTATCACATCTTTTCAACATCACAGTTTTCTCATCATTTCCCCACCTCAGAAACCATGAGATAAATGACTAGTTTTCAAATATTAGATGAGCAACACAAATGAATTGATATTAGACACACTCGGTACAAACGTTGAAGGGAAACTGTAATCCAAAAGTAAACTAGTCTATGGGATTTTGACAGCCTTTCTTAAGGAATTAACATGTAATTGTTGAGGCTGCACTTTAACAAGCAGAGCAGTTCTAATAAAGCAGTCATGATATATAAGTTAGATGTAAGACATTTGGACAGATGTACTACTTGCATGAGGAGATTGTCACAGTGTTAAAATGGAATGAGACTTCATTAAGCGAGTTGGATTGAATGTAGGAATGCAGTTATTGGCAATGTCACATAGCCTACCTAGTACAGGCATACCATTAAGGAATGTAAAATATCCATATAAATGTTTACATATACAGCTTTACCCTATGTATGTACAAACAGATAAACGGCACCCATGCCAACATTGACAAAGGGATTTTCAGTTGTTGGCTGCTATAGTATATAACACTCTTATTCACATGTTTACATTCCCCTTGTTCCTCCTCACAGACCACCAGACATCTGTCTAAACACTTCACGGCTTTCCACAAATCAGCCATTAACACGACACAACACAGCATGGGAGCTGATGGCACGAGTTCAGTTTCATGTAATCCAGTATGATAGCCAAACAAGACCCACTGCAGGATGTTATGAATGAGAGGGAGTCAATGAAGATGGCTTTAATGGAGATAATGTTTGCAGTGTATCCTCCGCTAAATCATGTCGTTTTTAAATTAAGCATCCGCCGACTTGCTCAGCACTCTATCTGTGACTGGAGCTGCCGGCGTAAGGTGAGCGTGCGCCGGTGAAGCTGCTGCATCTGCTGCATGCGGTCTCGCTGGCGGGCCAGGTTCTGGGGCATGGGGTAGCGCTGGCAGCCGTACAGGAAGCGATAGGGGATACGAACATGGCAGGCGGTGGCTCGGCAGCGAGGCTGAGGCATGGGCGGCAGCAGCATCCATCGTTTCCTCTCTGCACAGTAGCGGTAAGCCTCCTTGCGGTACTGCTTGTCCACATCGTCACTGTTCTTCCAGCCTCCGATGATGAAGACGTCCTCATCGAAGTGGCAGATGGCAGCACCCTCGATGCTGGTGACCTCTGGTGGCAGGCTCTCCAGGATCTCATCAGAGATGTGCCCACTGATCTTTTGCTTGGCAACCTCATCCCGCACCGTGTAGCTCTTGGGGCAGCAGGAGGCCGTGTGGTAGAAGTTAGTAGAAGCCACAGCCATCTGGAAGATGCAATAGTTGTCAATAAGTGGCAAGGAGTCAACGTCTTGCCACTGGCGGCTCTCTGTGTCATAGCGCGTGGTCACCGTCTTTAGTCCATCCTCATTATCCGTATCGACAGGTGTGCGTGCCATGACGTACACATAGCGGTCCTCCACACTCACTGCCTTCACATCCCGCAGGATTTTGGGAGCTGATTCCAGATTGTGCCACTTGTCCTGCTCTGGCTCGTATATACTGACGTCTTTGAAACCTGGACTGAAGTTACCATGGCCACCGATGCTGTACAGTATATCTTTTATACAGGTGAGGCCAAATGAGTGCTTGCGTGTGGTCAGGTTGCTCACCTGCTCCCAGGTGTTGCGATTAGGATTGTACCGCTCTACGGTCTTAGCGAAGCCAGGCTCCATAGAACCAGCTACGTAGACGTGGGACTCTGTGGCGGCGATGGCGTGGCCGTCCAAGTGGTTGTGGATGTGAGGCAGGTTGACCCAACGGTCCTCATAAATGAAGTAGCCCACACACTCACTCAGGTAGTCCCCTCCTTCTGACACACCGCCTACCACCATGATTACATCCATATTCTGGCCAAAGCGAGGCTGAAAGGAGGCCATGTGGGAAGACCAGAACTCCATATCCGTTGACTTGAGGTTCTCAAAGCGAATAGCGTGACCCTCCACGGCCTCTGACACCAGCCGTAGGCAGGCCTCATTGCTGGACACCAGCAGCTCAGTTTTCACCACCCTGGTCAGATAGGTGGGCTTGATTTGAGGCAGCCTCAGGAGACGGAACAGCTCCTCAAAGTAGCGGCTGCGGTCCTCTGGGTTCTTCTGCACCCACTTCACCACAGCCTCAAAAAGCACCTCCTCAGAATCCACTGTGATCTCTGCATCCGACAGCCAGTCACGAACCAGGTGAAAGGGCAACGTGTAGAACTCGTCATCCTGGATGACCTTGTGGAAGTTGCGACGGATCATGTCTGCAGCCCGTAGAGCCAGCTGGTCCAAGGTGTACATGTGGGCTAGACTGTGCACCGCCACGCAGTTGGTCAGGCTCAGCTTCTTCTTGAGGAACTCCCCACAGAAGTCCTTCAGCTGCAACAAGAGGAACCTAATACAGAACCAACAAAGAGAATACAGTATAGGATGTCATCAGAATGAACTGTTCCTGTAACTAGATAATACTAATCTGTTTCCACCAGTTGGGCCAGGCAAGTCTTGCTTTCTGCAAGCAGAGCACAAAACAACAATTGTTTTGGACAACAGAGCAGCCACAAAAGGCCTCATGTTAACCTTCTGAGGTCCATCAGATTTAAAACCCATCTCTATTGTTATAATATTTATACTTATCCTGACATACATACCTGACCACAATCTAAATTGTATTAGTTTGTATTTAATGATGTTGTTTGTGCATGGCTGTTTGTGTATTAGTATACCATTTGCTTCCATTTTAAATGATATACTTTTATTAATTGACTTGTATTCCCTTATCTATGGCTGTGTTTAAACCTCGTTGTAAAGCACTCTGGATATGGTTTGTGGTTTTTAAATGTGCTCAATCAATGAACCTGACATGTAAAAACATCATTGTAAACATCATACCTGTCAGCTAGCTCCAATACTTCATGTACATTGCAGGTGCTAACGCGTATTTCCCCTGTGTACATGTACTGGATGACACTCTGCACCGTATCCGGGTCTGGCCCCAGCTCTGAGCTCCATTCCTTCATCTCTACACGTCCGGACAGGGACTCGGAGAACTGTCCTCCCAGCAGGGGGGTGAAATAATCTGTGGCCGCAGCCAGGACGGACCTGTGGGCTGAAAACTCGCAGCTCTGCACGCTCCCGCTAGCCGCCCCGCTGCTGAAGGCCAGCGTCACGTCACAGAACAAGCCCTGCTTCCGCTGCTCGTTCTGCCGCCGAGACAGCTCTGAGCAGTGGGAGGAGGAGGTGAAGTCCTCGGACTCCTCGGCGTCCCCGTCTCCGGCAAGGGCGCTGGGTGTGCTGGTGCCGCCGGTAACGCTGCTCCTGGCTGAGTCCTCCGGGTTCGGGGCCGCCGCTGCCATCGTGCTGCCGGCTCTGGAGGTGAGCAGTGGGGGAAAATGAAGTAAACTAGTGCAGGAGAGAAGGCGACATACGCAGCCACACATACATGGAGTCTATGGTCAAAACAGTCAACGACAGTGAAGCGCGTTTCGTATTAGGAGCTTTATATCCTCGATTAAGAGGAGAACATGGGTAGTTTATAAAAAGTCATTCATATAACACATCGTCCTTTGAAACTGCAATATTGTGATGACCATATTCTGGTCTTCAATTAAACAAATGGTTAATTTTTATATCAAAATAGTAGTAGATTTAAAACAAAACAACAAGGATTATGCAACACGTACACAGCTAAATGTAAATATTAATATTTAAATATCTGTGCACAATGTCTAGGGTATTAACCTATATTTAGAAAGGCATTACCATTCAAACACAAGCTAAAACATAATTACTTTACCTTTCTTATGTCAAAGAGATTAAAGCTTTGGTAAACGACGAATACGGAACCAACTTCGGTTTGGTAAACACAGCTATAATCCCTGACATGCGCAGTGGGTGAAAGGCGTGACCTCGTCGTTGACGTCAGGGGCAGTTCCCTCTGCTGAACGGAGCTCTGATTTGCACATGGTGTAAAACTTGCATTTACACTTATAGTTGCCTTGGCAAAGGGAAAGGGAAGGTCGAACCACTCAAGCTTGCAATAAATCTTAGTATATTGCATTGTTTAAATCTGCTGCTATATATTGAGTTTGTTTATTGCCTTTTCGGACTGATTTTAAAAAAAACATATAAAACACTTTAACATACTCTAATTCAGACAGAATAAGCAGGCAACTCATTGCAGATTTTTGACTTGTAATGGCAGGAAAAGCCCAAGCGTAATTAATAATGGCTGTGTGGTTACGTGTCCTAGCAATTGGGCCTGATGCACAATGGCATTTTTTCCCTAAGGGCACACCAACATGGTTTGCAATCATTATTGTCAAATTAGTAGTAATTCAATGTAATAAAGTGCTTATCAAACATAATTCCTTAAACCTGACACATGCGCTCACTTGCAAATGTTACACTATATTTGAAAGATAACACTGAACACACATTGTATTATTTATTACATTACATTAATGACATTTATTTTACTCAATTGCACAGTTGTCAACTAACAAAAAATCAGTACAGAGGCACATTCAGTTCACATTGAGAGAGTTAAGGACATACACTTTGCAACAACACTGTTGAGGTTATTAGTTGTCAGAAGATTTGTTTTACTGTTTTGTTACATTCGTACTGGTGATGGCTGTCAAAGATTCTCTTTTGGACTATGCATTTTGGGAGAATGTTTAATGTTCTTGTTTCAAAGAGAATTTAAGTTTTGTCCTGCACTCTAATGGTAATGAGCAGATTGTCTACATAAAGCTTCTTTCCAGATTGTAACCTGATCAATATTTGACACTTGTAATGTAAAATATTAACAGAGAAGTTAACAATATTAATTCCCCAAAAGATGTGAAGACATAAAATAAATGATGGTATTTAACAGATAAAATAATTTGCTGTCCTATTAAAGTGCTGAAATCAAAGTATTCTAATAACTGATGTAAGTGTAATGGAGAAAAATACTGAATATAATTATTTTCATTGTTAATTCCTCATAGAAAATCATACTATAAACACATCCTGGGGCTTTTGGCAACAATTCCCTAATCCACTCAACAAATTCAGAAAGAAAAACATTTTTATTTGTGTTATGACTAACACTCAACTTCCATTTAAACCATTTGAGAAAGTACGCCCAAATGTTCCACCAGCTGAGAGATCATTTTGCCTCCAAATGTCAACACATGCCAGGAGTGACTCATAACACGGTCCCTTTGTCACAGAACACAGCACAATGCTTGATATTTTCGACTTCAAAAATATGTAAACAAAATAATAAAATAGCATAAACTACATAATTATTGTACCATTTAATTTCACCGACAATACATCTATACATAAATAAAGCTCTGGTCTACAGTATGTGTTCCTATTACAGGCATTATTGCACTACATGCTCACCCCTTTGTGGTAAGATCATGATCTAATTGGCACGAGGAAGAGAGCTGCACAGAGACACAACAGTCTGTGAGACATGCTAGGTTAATACAACAATTATACATATTTGGGGTAAACAACATTACTTAAAAAGCCATGGATTATCCCCTTTTACTCCTTCACTTGATTTCTTTTAAAATCTCCCTCAGTTAGACCCTGATTTTGTTTTACTGGAGCTTCACAGTGTACCAGGTTTTTCTTATATTCACAGAGCTGCAGCACCGACAGGTTCCCAAAACTAAAACATACTCTTCTTTTTAACATTTGCAATTTACAGCTATAGTAATAGTAACATCTTCCCTATATAACGCCACTGTTTAGGGGTTAAGATCACGGTGTGGGCGGGGGATGAAGGTTTGGGTGACACCCTATGGTTTATACCCTCTGATCACATGGACATGTGTTCTGGCAGCACGTAGGAGATGTCATCCCAGGGGTGGCGGTACAGACCCTGCTTCAGCCTCTTCTGGTCCAGGTAGTGTCCTAAAGAAATACAAAGAGGAAGGATTATTGTAATACAGGGTAGAAGTGTTCAGAGCCTTACATACTCTGGCATATCAGTGTGTCTAAACACAGAAGTGACTCACCAATAAATCCCATGCTGCGCCCCAGGACAAAGATACCGTTCAGAGCTCCAATTTCCACAAACTCGTCAGCTTCATCCCTGTGGAGGGCATGATGGAAAACAGGGATAAGAGAGGATGCATTGAAAAGATTGTTAAATACAATATCGGCATAATACGTAAATCATAAGCGCATAAAAGTGCAGGATGACATGTTTAATTTAAAGGAATACTTCCAGCATAAAATAATAATTTGCATATTAATAACCCACCCAATGTTACCTTGATTTCTTGAAGAAAACTAAAACACAAATTTAGCAGCAAGCTGATGTTTTTAAATATTGTTGTTATTGATAATCACAACCCCCATTTACATAATGTTTTAAAAAAAATAAAAATTAGTTAAGTGTAGATGCATTATGGTATATCTTAATTGAACAGAGACACAGGGTGCGTAATTGATTAAAGATCAAATGCAATGTTGGAATTAGGTGTTCATTTTCTGTTTGGACAAATACTGTTTGATTTCTTGCTGTCCCTGCTTTGTTTTCAAGTATTATTTAGTTAAAGCAAGAACACAAGGATCTTATCTCCCACTACATGGCTCCAATATAAAAATGAAATTGGAATGCCTGTTTCTCAATTTTGTCTCAAATATAGTGAAGGTGTCCCTTTTTAAACAACTGTAACTGTAAAAAGACATAAAGATGTCCATATTTATTGGCTCACCTTGTAAAACCACCACAAGTCCTGAGCAGGTCCACAAAGGCCACACCAATGAAACCATCCACGTTCAGGATCAGGTTGGGTTTCTAATACAGCAAATAAACACACAGGGGGAAAAAAACATGTACGGTAATTGAAAGATGTATCATGTGACTATTTAATAAAGGCTGTGATTGGCAGGATGAAGTGATAAATCTTACTTTAGACGTGGTGATCTTCTCCACATCTAGAGCGTAGTCCAGCATCTGGGTGGAGGGGAAGTGCTGCTTCACAAAGTCCTTCAAGATCTGGACTCTCATGTCTGGATTGTTAATCTGAGCAAAAAACAGATAATTCCCTTTCAGTCTAAATCTTTATCCTCCATTCAATCTGGTTTCC
The DNA here is from genome assembly GCF_000735185.1 of Notothenia coriiceps. Classification (NCBI taxonomy): domain Eukaryota; kingdom Metazoa; phylum Chordata; class Actinopteri; order Perciformes; family Nototheniidae; genus Notothenia; species Notothenia coriiceps. Next base: position 445,438 of record NW_011348482.1, read on the forward strand.
CTCCTTCTCTACTTGTCCTTTACATTATATTTGTAGCCCCAACACTGGCAGTGTACTACACCCCTGTTCACTATGAAACACAATATTAAATCTAATTTTTCTACGTCTGATCACACGCTTCAGAGCCATTGGACTCACCGACTTTACTCTGTGTCCAATGCCCATGATCAGCTTGCCATCTTTTTTCATCTTGTTGACAAACTCCATGGGCAGCATGCCGCTGTCAAAAGCGTTGCTGAACTGCTTCGCTGCAGCATCCAAAGCACCCCCAAAGCGATCACCCTGAAAAGTGACAGAGAGGAACAAAGAAATGCTCAGACTCAGCTTTTGCAGTACATGTTACAGAAGAGAGATATATAAGTAATGAAAATAGAACTGCTCTGTACGGTTTTCTGTTCTGTTTTTTTACATGTGTATTTTGTTGTTCTATAAGTCTCTGAAAAAACCGAACTGAACTAAAACATGAATGACAGGTGAAATGATCTTACGATGGTTAGAAGGCCGGAGGTGAGGCTGGAGATGAGGTCTTTGCCAGCTCGAGCACAGACGATTGTGTTGTGCGCTCCAGAAACAGCAGGGCCGTGATCAGCGGTCACCATCAAACACATCTCTATGAACTGGCAGGCATATCTGGGCAACCTGCACATCAAGGGATACACAACAATGGTTTATGAGGTTTAAAGATTACTGAACTACAAAGAGTTAAGGTATAGAGGTTAACAGGCTGACCTCCTCTGGAACCAGAGAAGCCCCAGAGTTCCTCCCAGGCCTATTTCTGACTTGAAGACCTCAGTGATGGGCATGCCTGCGTAGATGAGCTCCTGACCTCTCTCATCACAGATGCTGGTCATGAAGGAAGCAGGCTTACGGATCAGTCCCAGCTCCTGCAGGGACATTTTCAGGTCATTTTAGTTTAGTCTTGCCCTCAACCGTTCACCAATGATTCATAATGTTCAGGTGTGTTCAGAGGCGTACTCACTCGTGCCCAAGAGTAATCCATCGGGACAGTAGGGGGAGGCATCTCTTCGGCTGGCACGATAACCCCTTTGGCAACAAGGTCATCATAAACAGAACTGCATGGAATCAAAACACAAAGAAGGCCCAGGAATCAGGATTATACTAACAACACTTTTGTCAAACTGATTATTTATCCAAGCACTAAAAGGAATAATAAAAGACAAAGTGCACTGACGTGATGATCTCTCCCAGCTCATCAAAGCTCTTGGGGACGAAGGCACCGGCCTCCTTCAGAGCTTTGTTCTTAGCCGATGCGGTCTCAGAGGCCTGGTTAGCACAAGCTCCTGCATGGCCAAACTGAACCTGAGGGGGGGAAAAGGAACAAAATGGGTCAGAAATATAATAAAACCATTCCGTATCCCCTTCATCTATCTTTGTTCAAAGCACTGAAAGGCACCAGACGCTGCCCTCTCACCTCTGAGGAGAACATGGTTGCACAGGTGCCAATACACCAGGACACCACTGGCTTTGTGATCCTGCCCTGTTTGATACCCTGGCAGATCTTATACTCCTCTGTGCCTCCAATCTGTAGAAGGCAGAGACAGATTCAGGATGAAGCAAATCAAATACCGTTTCAAATCTGCAGGCAACAATGTGTGTGGATCTAATCCTCACCTCTCCCAGAACTACGATCATCTTTACTCCGGGGGTGTCTTGGTAGCGCAGAACATGATCAGTAAAAACTGAGCCTGGGTATCTGGAGAAAAGTAAAAGTGTAAAGAGCAACTCAAACAAACAAGATCACATCCTGCGGGTATAAGATAGTTACATACCTGTCCCCACCAATGGCTACGCCTTCAAAAACACCGTCGGTGGTGCGAGAGATTATGTTGTTGAGTTCATTGGACATGCCGCCTGAGCGGGACACGTAGGCCACGCTGCCCGGGCGGTACAGCTTGGAGGCCAGGATGTTATCCAGCATTCCTCCGGTGTTCCCGATCTTAAAACAGCCTGGCTTGATTCCTCCCACCTGAGAAACAACACAGACAGAGAGGTGTGTTGGTATGCTCAGATAGAATAACAAAGAGTGAAATTGTGATGAAAAAGAGTGAAGCAAGACTAACAGTTGCTGGTCCAATGATGTTAACACCCTTCTTATCTGCAGCCTTGATGATCTTCCTGGTGTGGGCTTCAGGGATTCCCTCAGCGATGATGGCAATGGTTTGAATCTGAAAGCAAGTCATTCAAAAAAGCTTAACTTCAAAGGTTTTATTTGTCATATACTACATTTGATGCAGGTCTCCCTTGTGATGCAGGTCTCCCTTGTGATGCAGGTCTCCCTTGTGATGCAGGTCTCCCTTGTAAATGAGATCGATGATCTCAAGGGACCAATCTGTCTAAATAAAGGTTTGAAATGAAATGAAATGAATTAAAGTCTTAGGTCACAGGTTCCTTCAACAATGCAACAAATATATACAAGACATAAAACAAATAAATAACTTAGCTCTTATGTGCCTTGCAGATGGTTACACTGGTATCATTTAATGTTTTTGACCAGATAATAGAGAGAAATACAACAAATATAGAACTGCTTTCATACATGAAATAGAGGATTTCTAACTACACATTTTCTTTTACAAAGGTATGTCACATTTCCGGCATAAAGGCACTAGTATGATGATGTAAAACTTAAAAAGCGCACCACTATATAATACTTAGTACGTTTAGAAACCTGATGGCCAGGTGGTAAAAAGTGTTCAAACTAAGTACGGGATGATGGTGCATTTACCTGAGGGTACTGCATGGTCTCCATAGTGCTATCAAAGGCCGAACGCAATGACGCAAAGTTGATGAGCACGTCCACGTCCGGGTGCTTCTTCATGGCATCACTCATGTTCTTATAGACAGGGAGGAGGATCTCTTTATGGCCCCAATAGTACTTCTGTTTGTGGTCTCCACTGAAAGGCAGCCATGCAGAAAAGCATTTGTCACACAGTGAAAGGACACAGTTTCTTCAAGAGATTTTTTATTATTTTAAATAACTTATCAGCATTTACACTGCCAGCTCCACACAGTGAACACACACTAAAGAGGAAGGACGGAGCACACTCACGTGAACGGGTAGACCATGGCGGCGACGGATGGCTCTTCTCTGGAGCAGACATAGTCAAAGTCCAGCATGCCTTGCACCGCCCGAGTCTGCATACCCCACACAATGGACTTGGTGTGTTTGCTGAAGAGGGAAGTTGCCTTGGCTACAGGGAGAGAGAGCCGTCACATACTGTGTAACAATCTGAATAGACATGTCAACAAATATGTAAACACTATTCCTTTCTGTAGTTCCTGTGCATGCATTTACAAAACCTCCTATAAAGTTTGTGTAATCTATATTTCACATGGGCATTAAAGGGGCAGGTGAAAATGAAATGAATGAGGTTAAAAGAATTACACTTTTTTTTTTTTTTTTTACAAAGGGCAATGACACCTTTTTGGCCATAAATACTATTATAAGGTTGACAGAAAAAGTCTGTCAGCAACTTCAATCCTAGCAGCAACTAATTAAGTTTTAAATATTCATAGCAAATAACAAAGACATGTTGATCTTAAAGATGTACAGGCAGGCCCCAACTTGTAGCCCCACGCAAGTTATGTGATGAGGCCCTCTGTGTCGCGAGCGTCGACGGGGGGGTGCTAGTGGAGCACGCGCCGGAGCCTCGCAACGGCGAAACTGTGGCGCGCTTACAGTAATTGCGCTTCGGATGAGGTGCCCTCCGCGAGGTGAGGCCCCCTCCGCGAGGTGAGGCCCCCTCCGCGAGGCCCCACGCAGTCTGCGTGATCTGCATGTAGGGAGGGGCGGCCCTGTGTACAGGAATAGATGTGTATGTGTGCTAATATATATCAGTACACTGAAGCTCCATTTTAGTGAGTGTGGATTGCACTCCTTTTTCTGCCCAAAGGGGGAGCTAGCATATACCTGAACTCTGTCATGCATCACAAGGCTATTCCAGATGTGCAGTCATGCATAAGAACTCATCAAAGCCTCAGCATTCCCAGTGTGCATTTGTGTGTGTGTGAGTGTGAGTCTGAGTGAGTGTGTGTGTGCGAGTGTGGGTGTGGGTGAGAGTGTTTTCTCACCGACGGGAGCTCCGGCTTTGGCCTTCTTGGATGGTGAGTCCTCAACTTTGGCTTTGTTGTCAGAGAAAGAAGCAGTTCTGCTGGATGCTGGGGTCTGGACACGACACAAAAAAGGAACAATTCATTTTGTATTCTGCCCTGCATATTTAAAAAGCATTTGTGCTAATAGGGAAGGCTCTACTGAGAACTGATCTGCTTTAACTGTAAATACTGGCAGTGATCCTTTATATTTTAGGAGATTGATGAACATCATCTGCGCACAGTTACACAACGAGTCTTAGTTTAATTTATTTATGCATCGCCCACTTAAGAAAGCTAACTGGATGTCAGTGCTTTAAGCTTTAGAGTGGACACTTTCATTTGAATCAAAATCAAACGCTTTTAGAAAGAATTGTCATATCATTTAATAAAGAATATTTTCTTTCTCCATTACTTTTATTTTGTAATACTCATATGTTTTGTTTTTATAAAGTATATTGTAGTACAATGCAAAGTTTTAAATATGCATTTATTTTTGGTTCCGATTCTTATATAGTATAATATTAAATCTTAAATGTTTTGTATTCTTCCTACCTCTACATTTGAAGCAAACAGGCAACTACGTGCACACATGTGTAGCCGTTTGCAGAAACACACACTCACTTTACTGAAAGCCTACGCACTGCACAGTCTTAATGGATCCCTCGGGGCGGTGCAGTGCGTTACTGACTGCAGTCTCACGACTCCTGAGTGAGAGGAGTCCACCATGCACTTCAATGCTTTTATAGAAAAGAGCCTTTGGGGTTCTGATAATCTGGTTCAGTAAAAGGGCAAGACAATAACTGAAACACAGGCTGAGGCATTCAAGTATTTTTCTCACTCTGCCTTTAAACTTTACCACACTATTCGGCGGGGTTGACGATGTTAAATCACTACACAGTGAGCTGGAACAGCATCACCACAGCCGATTTGTCTCTGTGGAGTCACTATTTGTCATACCCCGGGGCTGCCGCTGGAGTTGAGAAGGAAGTTAGCCGTGTGGGCAGCAGCAGGAGGCTGGTTGGGGATTGCCCGGTGGCCCAGCGCCATGCCGACAATGGCAGTCATGTGAGTTTCTGTGCCAAAGACATGGAGGGGGATCCCAGTGGTCTTTCCTGAGGAGAGGAGGTAGAGGAAAATCAATTAAGGTGCATTGAAATGAGCAGGTGCTTGCGGATAAAACTGCCCACAAGAAGTGTGTTTAAATAATGTGAAACATACCAACTTCTCCCATCACTCTGAGACCTTCCTGGTAGTTGGGGCCCCCCCGGCGGACAAAGATGGTGACCTCATGCTCCTTCAGTGGCACCTGATAGTCTCTGATGGCTCGGACAATCCCCTAGATAAGACAAGAACATGCTCTGTGAACTTATATATAAGTAACATTAGGTTAGCATATAATTGACAAGAATTTGATACTTTACCTTAAAAGTTGCTGCAACATTTGTGAAGTTTGCAATGCTTCCCCCAATGATCAAAACCTTTCCTAGAAAACATCATTATAAAAACAGTATTTTAGGGGATATTACCACTTCGAGTGCACACAGAAAGTTTAGCTGAATCTGTTTTCTTACCGTCAGGGTGCTTCTCTCTGGTCATCAGGGACAGGATGGTCTTGGCGTAGTCGTAGGTCTGCTGTTCACTTGGTGCTCCTGAATACTCCCCATAGTTAGCCAGCTCGTTGACGCCTCCCAGGTCACAGATTGTGTCACTAGGAGAGGTGTACATCAGTCAACCACACGAAAAGCAACAGCTGTTTGTGTCCAAAGCTAGCACAATTATATAAGACAGCAACTTAACTTTAGCACTAAGCTTAAGATACACTTAGACACTTAATGCACTTTTTTGCATCAGTTATAAATGAATACTGTAGTGTAAACAGACACAACTTATCAGTGCACAGAGGGAATAATTAGTCATGGCTGATGTGTCTGCATGTCACGCTTCACGCCTCCGACAGACGGTGGAGTGAGGCAGACACAGCTCATTCCTCCAGACTCTCACCAAAATGTAAACATCTGAGAATCAACTTCAGCAGGCAGCTGCATAAACTCAATTATGCGTAGTATAATCAATGTAATTAGGAAAAAGTCAAGGGACAATTTAAGCAAACAGAGGAAAACATCCAAGTGGATTATTTCAGATAAATGGCTACTGCGTCCTATTTATTCAGGCTTTGCTTTAAGTAGTGTGGGTACCTGTACACCACTGAGGCGCCCCCCCCTGCCACCATGGTCCAGATCCTGCCTCGGGGGTTGAGCAGGGTCAGTTTGAGGCTGGCACCACTCTTTGCATCAAGGTCCGCAATGTAGGCCTCCTGTAAAAGTACAAGAAAAAAGGTTATAAAAATGCCTTAGTACAGTACTGTACTAAAATATTTTTATATTTAAGATAAGCCATTCCATTTAAGGCTCTGTTATTCTTCTGCTCCACCACATCTCAGAGAGCAATATTGTAGGCCCACCTACTGACTGGTTTAATACGGAGCCCCTAAAAGGGACATGAAAAAAAAAAAGAGAGAGAGAAATAAATAAAAAAGTCGGGATAACGGGTTAGAGCTGTAGAGCTATTTGTTTAAGCACCGGATTGGCAAAACACCCCTGGCCGAAATGTACTTAAAATGAAGTCTGAGTTAGAAATATATCTCAAATAATGTATGCACAGTCATTTCCCCACGTACACATAACAGTCTGCAATGAAATGGTTGTCTACTGTGTGCTCCACTTCCTCCATGGGGCAGCGGTAACTATCTAAAAAAAAAAAAAAAGTCGTGATGACTGGTTAGTTTCTCGTGCGCACAAGATACTTTCTCGTGCTCACGAGATAGGAGAAAGTAACCCGTTATCCCGACTTTTTTTTTTCTCTCTCTCTCTCTCTTTTTTTTGCATGTCCCTTTGGTGCTCCGTATGTTTACACTGTAGTATTACTACTTTTAATTCGGAAAAAGACCTGAGTACATCTTCCACCTCAGAGCATAAGCGGTCTATTTGACCATAGTTAGTTTCTTGTGCCTGCATTGATTTTGAAGAGCTATTAAATGAAAATATTTTGAAAAATATTAAGAGTGGATGTGATGTGCTTCAGTGGTTGTTTGTTTGCCACAGCTGGTGGCTGAGTGTAAAGAAGGCTCCCAATCAAAGGCCCCCGCTGTCCCTCGTCTCCACCCCAGCCCAATTAGACGAGCCCGTCTGGTACACAGCGTCTGTCTCTGAGTAGCTCCTACATGCATCCGCCAAACATATATTAAATTGAGCCCTGTCATGCAGGTGAATCAGATGTTCTTCAAGAGTAAACATAATAAATCAAATACCTTCACAAAACAAGTCTTTGTTACAATAAGCCTACATTCTAAAAAGCAAAACAATTAACCTGTTAAGCCCCGAGCCTGTTTTTCAGGTCTCAGGCTCGAAAATGACATTCCCAGAACAAATGGCCATATCTTCCCTTCTAAAAGGGTTACATTAATAATCTTTTTTCTCAAAGCAAGGTTACATCTGTGAGTTGGATGTAGATGTATCAGAATCAATATAGATCTTTTTATTTTAAAGTAAATTCAGATTGAACACAGTAAAAAAATGTAAATTATTTTGTCCGTTCAAAAATATAAAAAAAACTTGTAGTGAAAACCACCCTTGAATGATGGGATGGAAGACTAAAAGCTTTAGGAATCCAAACTACAACATATAATAAGTACCCTGTATCAAGATTGATGCAAAACAAGTGAAATTTGACCTTTTTAGATAGATTTAGCAAAAAATAAATAAATTCTGGGGTCATTTGGGTGGATTTTCCATATCTCTGGCCCCCCTTGGTCGATTTTGATGATTGACATCTCTTTCTAACCGTCAGAGCCAATGGAATCGAGGGGACCTCCCACATACACACACACATTACCAAATAAGGAGTGAGAGTGACGCATAGCCAAAACCGGAAGCTGCGATAACTCTGGCAGCTAACTTTTATTCTCCGATTTTTACATAAAAATGGAATTATGGATTATAAATAATTTTTTCAAAGTGACAGACACATTCAATTAACCTATGGGTGAACCCTCAGCCGTGTTTTTTCTCGTTTTAATGCCATTGAACACGACTTTTGATCAGAATAACAGCTAAGGGGAGACGATTTCCCGTTTTTCCTCCGTAATGCTACGTGTTGTGATGTCTGTGTTTGCTTCCCCTGTCGCGAGTTCTGATCGCTCAGTGATGATACTATACTAATCTGTGGAGTCTCAGCTTTAATCGGATATCTTGTATGTGCAGTTACGATAAGTAATAAGGGTATCTTCATCTTGAGTTCTGTGCCAAAATGCGTTAGCATTTTTCGCTCAGGGGTCATTTAGATGCTTCTTATGAGACTTGTCTTTTGTTTTGGTAAAAATTGTTTGTATCGTCAGTTAGCTGAGATTCTTCCCGTTAATCTGGTATAACACATTAATAGGTTTTTAAATATTAAGATGCCCTGAGACACAGTCGTGAAAAAAAGAAAAAAGACCCGCCGAAGGGGCCTTTGGGGCTTAACAGGTTCACCACAAAGCTCTATTCCAAACAGGCATCTCATAGATGATGACATTGAAACATGACGCCATTACATTATTTATCAAGTTTTTACATGCAGGTCTCTGCCCAGACGACCTTTACTTGGAAATGTCTCCACGTCTCCATAGCTCTCCAGAATGAGTCATAAAGGCTGATTAATGGTTGTGTGTTGTTACTGCCCTTCCTCATTAACTCCAGCTGGGATAGGGTCACATGTGGCGAGTTACCTCACCTCTCTTATGACTGACACATAAGTAATTAATCCACTCATTATATGGGAGGGAAACTACTTCAGTCATAAATAAGTCATAAATTAGCCAATTCATTTATTGAAGATATTGTGAATACTCCAATCCAAATGTTTTGGTCACCTCTAGTATTTGTAATTTTCACAATTTCAAATCCTACTCAACACCTCATTCAGTTTCATCTCCCTCATTGGAGAACCACAGCAGCCTAATGATGCGGACAGCGAGTGTGGAAACATAAATCAAATCAGCCAGACCTTTGATTAGAAATGGTCTATTGACACGTTTACATTTTTTTCCACTTATTCTACTGTATTTACAAGTTGTTCTATGACATTGTATTTCTATAATACATTTCTTCACACTAATTAACTGCTCTTACCTTCATTATAGTATACAATGATATGTATCGTTTATTGTCTTGTGTTCATTTATCTTGAGTAGCTGAATAGTTTTTGTCTTGGCCCTCAGTTCCGTCTTATGATTGGCTTGTTGTTCATCTGTGAAGCACTTTGAACTGCACTAAGCTGTATGAAAAGTGCTGTTCAGAAAAAGTTGAATTCATTGACTGACAGACGAATGTGATGCATTCCTAGCTCTGTATCTCCGGTGCTTCCTCACCTCAGGATAGGCCTCCCTGCCGAAGGGGGGGGGGAACTCCACGTCGCCCCACTTGGCCTTGCAGAGATAGTCCGCTGTGGCATCGATCTTGGCTGCCATGTCCAGCACGTAAACTCCATCTTTTGTTACCACTGAGAGAAGAGGGGAACAAAAACAGTGTTGAGATCTATACTCCAACAAGGTTTACAAGCACCCACCTGCTGAGTTTCATTATGTTTGCACCACGCTCGGGCGCAGGTGACCACCACCTTCCTGCTGTCCCTGCAGGAGGTGGAAGGAAAGTGAAGATCGGGGGTGGGGGGGGTTGGAGTGAAATCAAAGCAGCCCCCGCTACTTCCACAGGAACAGCTGCCAGAGGGCATGTACTGCTGCCCAATTACTCCATTACAAATAAACACATGCTGCCTTCATCAAACAGATCCATGCATGAATTACTAGTTTCCTCCCTCAGTGTTAAAAATGTTGGCTTCCAGATAATGTTTTATTATGCATTGATGTTTTCATCTTCAATTTCCGTTTGATGTCCCCCTTTCATAATCTGATCATATATTTATGAACCTGCGTTGGAATAAAAGTGTTTAAGCCATCGTAATAACTTTTATATATAGCATATCAATAGACAAACAAATAAACAGAGCAAAGAAACGTACCCAGTGGATTGATCTCCAGGTAGGTGAAGAACAGATCCTCGTACAGGTTGAAGAGCCCCACGATGAAGCTGGCCAGCACTCTGCAGAGAGACAGTCAACACATGACAGCTTCTGATTGGTTGCTGCAGCACCAGAATAGACAGTGATTCAATCATGTTACCAAATAAAGAGGGGTTTATTATCCAACTACATCAGAAGAAATGTCATAATCAATCTACAGAGAAAAATTAATCTGCAACTTTTATAATAACAGACTACTCATTTGAATCAGTTTTTAAGAAAAAGGGTAAACATTTGCTGGTATCAGCTTAAACGTTTATTACAATTTGTGCACAAAACTATTTTTTAATCAGTGTAATAATTTTTAGATTTATAGGCAAAGAATATAATCAGTAGTTGTCGCCCTTAATGTGTAAGATCACTTTAGCCTAGAAGAAAATAAAACATTTAATTATAAACTAAACTGACAAATGTCCATTTAATTATCTTCCAACTTATCTACTAAACATTGACACTATTCCAATGGGAAACTCAAAAAACGAATTCACTGTTTTTCTTTGCGTCATATATTTATATTATAAATAGTTAATTAAAACATAATCAACCCCAAAGCCATCTTTCAAAAACCGTATATATATATAATTTAATATGTATAGTCTTATATTGCCTATACGTTTTTAACTATTAGCAAACTGTTGTTGTTCTAAGATTTCCCTACAACAGAGTAAAGATAAAGTCAAAGCATTTCATATTTTAATCTTTAATACTGGGCGCTGCAATAAAATGTTCCCGTAGAACATATTCCTGGTCGATAAAAAATAAACCAAAAACAACAATTTAATATATCAGTTCCACATAATTCAAACCATGACAAACTACAGGCAATGTCATTGACAGATTGCTTGAGCTCGACAGGAAACAGTCCACCTTTAAATGTGCTTTCTGCGGAGAAGGAAAAATCTAATTTACTTCCTCCTTCACATGTCAAGAGAGAGCAGTGAGGAGTGGGGGGGGTTGCTGGAGGAGGAGGTGGGGGTTACAGTGTTTTGCTCTCCTGCCTGTCAGTTATGAAGGCAGCTCTGAGCCTGTTGTCAGGACTACTACTGTGGGGGCCGACTGGGACCGAAGCCCCCCCGAGTGACTCAGCTTCACGTGTCTGGGTCTGATGGGGGGGGGCAGGAAAACCGCCCGAGTGCCACTCTTGTTTTCATTTCAGAGNAGAGAGTCTGGGGGTGGGGGGGGTGAGCGGGGGTTGGCAGGGAGATGTTTGGGTCAGCTTCCTCAATGTCAGCCAAGACAGTGAGTCTGTCCATTATCTGCTGGAGAGATGGATAGGGTCGGAGGTAGGTAGGGGGGGGGCAATGTACTGTAGCCATCACAATAAAGGGACGTGCTCTGAATGTGGCTGTAGCGTAAAGAGGCTGGGGGTGGGGGCTGATCGAAGAGAAGGCAGGGCAGAGGGGAGTTTGTCATTTGTCTAATGGAAACCATCCATCCATCTCCTCCTGCACCCCCGCATTTATTGGCAATATCAAAGTGCTTTCTATTATTATATTTCTGCGGTGCTTTGGTTTTCCTGTCCATTCAAATGTATAAGGAAAAAATCCACCTTGTTTTGTTATTTGGTTTCAAGCTACTTAAATACATCTGTAGTGAGTTAGCAAAAAAGATTGTTTGGGCTTTGGGAACACAAGGTCACTTGAAATGAATCTAACCTGGAATTTGTGACTTCAAATCTAAAAACTGTTAGCAGAAATTAACTTTGTCAATTAACTGCATTAGGAGAAAGCCAAATGCATGATTGTGCTTCTAATTTTATACAAAAGCCAAATGATTTTACTTAAAACTATTTAGTATTATAGCTTCTTTAAATAGATATTGAGCTTATAAAATATGTTTTGAAATGTTATAATAGTTCTTGGTTTAACTGTAGGGCCCGTTTTTTTAATTACTAGTCTGTGTTTATGAATCATTTTAAAGAGCTCTATCTCAACCTTACCATATGATACAAAAACTATAGCATCAAACATTGCCAGTGTAGAATAAATACATCTCTGACACAGTAACACTGTACGCTTCAGGCTTTTGTCCTGCATTCTATTGTCAACATTGTATCCACTCAAAGTTTTGTGTTTTACTCTCCATTATTGAGAGAAAAGCACAAGTGTTTGCACTGCCAACTGTTTCCAGGTTACTCACGCTTTATTGTCATTGGGGACGTGAGTCAGCAGCTCCTTCTTCACAGAGTCTTCACTGATCTTTTCATCCACCCCAATTAGCAGCTTCTTCGCCTTGGCATCCACATCCCCCACGTCCACCCCCCCCTCATGGTGAAACAGGATGTAGTCCCCCTCCCGGCTGGCGTAGATGCAAACATAGAACTCCTCTTCCTGAATAATGAAAAACAGTCCTCAATAAATGAGAATCTTTTTGAACCAACATCTTGTATAATCACTGCTTCTAGTGTAGTTGAGGTAGTGATAAAGTGTGAATAAGAAATAAAACATTGAGGGGTGATTTGGACAGATGTAGAGTAGGTGTAATGAGAGCTTTACCTGCTTATGGGCAACAAACGGCTCAATAAGGAAGTTCTTCAGAACGCCCTTGGCCTTTCCCACCTGAGAGTCACAAAAAAATATATAGGAGATAAAATGCTTAGTAGATAAAAGAAACAGGCGCTAACAATGCATATCATGAACTCACTGATCTTCAGATTACTGGACAAAAGGGATGAAAGGGATATTAAAGCAAAATTATTAAAGTGGGCCAATTAACGTTTCAGAAGAGGAAAGGAGACAGGTGGTGAAGGAGTAGAAAGAAAATGTCATGTAATGGTCTCAGCAAAGCCACAGCTCATTTGGCGAGGCTGTCATGGTTCCTCTGTTAAAGGCCAACGGGCACAAAGTAACCAGGCAGCCGCTGAGAGCAGCCAGCCGGACAGAACACAGCAAAAGAATGAAAAAGGGCAGAGAGGGAGTTGCCATTTTGAAGTGTCCGAATAAAAAGGTTTTTGATAATAGGCAGGAGAAAAGAGAAAGACGATCTGATTGAAAAACCCACAAGGGGGCTGAGGCCGATTCAGATAAATAAACTGACACCTCCCTTACCGCCTCACATAGGAAAAGAAAGCTGTTTATGTTTGTGAATGCAATTTGTGTATGAATGATTCAATTTAAAATATGGATTATTTATAAAGATATAAATTATGGGCAACTGCAGCTTGAAGTGGACAACCCGAAATTTCTCACAACGACTTGTCTTTTTTGTCGACACATCTGACAGAGCTTGATCTATTGAAGAAAAGCTCAGAGGCCAGACAAGTTAATTACATGCAAAGGGAAACTAACCTGAAATGAAGATTAATTATATTTATAAGGAAAAAACAGATAAAGAAAAAAAATAAAGAAAAATCAACCCTCCTAAACCCTCCTTTTTATTTCTTTACCCTCTAAAGAAGGACACTTACTCCTATGGCTCCCCAACACTTGAATACACAATCACAAAATTATTTTTTAATTGAATACTTTTAAGAAACGTAGCTTGCTTACCTATTATAAGACTAATACGTCTGCATTTGTCAACAATGTACGACGCTAATACATCTGCATAATTACTCTTACTCTTTATGTATACTCTTAAGGGCACGATAAAGATACGAGCTGAAATACTGCCCACTTTACAGTTAGAGCTTCATTTATTCTTGTTTACTGCCACTAGCAGCAGCTGACAGTTTCATCTCACCTGTGAAGAGACACATCTGCACCCCACACACACACACACACACACACACACACACACACACACACACACACACACACACACACACACACACACACACACACACACACACTTCTTGGTTTATGAGGCACAGCAGCAACCCCTTGGCACAGTAATGGTATCTTGTATATTGTGGTTGTGCTGACTGGATAGATAGATAGGAGGGGGGGTGACGTACTGTCGTCTCTCTCATGAGGCGGGTCTTCAGCCACTCTCTGACGCCGCTCAGATCCAGGTTCACGCCGACCAGCCCCAGCTTCCCTCGACGCTTGATCAGCTGGTCCGGCTTCACCACCAGCCTCTGCAGGAGGAAGATAAACAATGTTCAGTTTCACCAACCTTCAAACTGACGATTTCTTTCACTGAAATAAATATTTTAAAAAGGACAGCATTTGGTTTGAGATATGATCTATCAAACAGCTCTGTAGCATTTACACCCTGACAGAATATTGATCTGTTGAAAGCAACAAGCTGACATCCAATTAATTCAAACCTCGTAAAACTGTCAAGTAATGTAAATTACCTCTCACATAGACTATTCACTGCTCTGGATTCGTTTTCTTTAGATTCAGATAGCTGAAATGAGTAGTAACATTTCAAACCTGCACATATTTTTGATTCATGATAATAATCCAGATTTATTTTCTAAAATGTCTTAAATGTGAATTGATGCCTTTTCTATAATAGTCAATTGAGTTTTTAAGTTTTTGATTCTTGTCACAATGAACCTACTGTGTGAAGTTGTCCACTTTGACTTTTGGAAATTGTGATGGGCATTTGTCAATGTTTTTTTACCATTTATTAAGCAGTGATTTAGATGTTTTTAATCAATACAAAAATATTATAGTTAGAGCCTTAGATCCAACAACTGACACATAAAAATAAAAAACAGGAATATAGCACGGAAGTGTGTTCCATAACCGACTCTCTACATCTTGACTTCAAACATGTGACGGCAGATGTTTACTGATTCTGTGATGCATCAACAAATTCAAGATTCCATAACAATATTTGTTATTTTCAACTGAAGAGTGAGGTGGGATCTCTCCCTTCTGACGCAAATGCAAAACCTAACCCCCGCCGACTGAGCCCGCTTCCTCTCAGTTGCGAGACAGATAAAGAGAATGACTTATGACAGCGGACCATTAGTATCTGGGCGCTCGCCAGTGAGCAAAGTAAGAGGGCCGAGGGTGAAAGTTAATGTGATTTCCTAATCAATCCTAACTGCAGCACATATCTCCTCCTCGTACCTTGCAGATACAAATCCTTCAGCCGGTATGGAGACACAGGGGGAGAATGTCATCTTACCCTGCAGGATGAGTCACGACGTAATTCAATTAACTCCTATTAGAGCCCGTCTATCTGCTGGTGCTTCGCTATGAGGAACAGAGAGTTGATCTGAAAGCAGGGCGACCTGGAGAAATGTTTTTATAAGAAATGATACCCTTGCTGAACCTTGACCTCCCTTTACTCTGCAAGTGAGAAATATTGTTTACATATAAAGAATGGAAGACAAAAGAGCATTTCTCTGTTGTGTACACTTCTGTTTAATGCTTCATTTCAAATCCAATTGCTTGGTTGCTCTTCTGTCGGAGACGTCAGCTAACAAGCATCAGGAGAGCACTCTGCTGCAGCCTAAGTAATTGTCTCCATAAAGGGAAGATCATTTTCTGTGCCAGATGAAGTGGCTGTGCTTTAGGCTTTTTAAAAAGGCTATAAATATGAGATAACAACCTGTCTGCTCACTCAGCTTAAGAAAATCTTACGTCATGATCAACCTTCAGTTTTGTCAAACTGGTTCCTCTGCCTCACCTCTGTGAGCAGCCATGGGTGCTCCTTCGCCAGCTGGTCAAAGTCGGTCTCTGCCTTCACGTTGGCATATCGGAATCTGTTCTGGACGGCTGCCGATGTGCAGATGTGTTTGTAGAGGAACTCTTTTCCCGTCTGCTCGGAGATGGCTTTGGCCGACATGACTGCTGAGGCTAGACTGGCCTGAGAGGAGGAAGATGGACACAGAGAGATAGATTGGGAGATATACACATTAGCAGTGAGATGGATGAATACAGATAAATAGACATGGGGACATGGAGGGAACCGGTAAAGGAGGCAAACAAAATGGAGAGTCAAATTGAAAGAGAGGGTTTCTATTGTTTGGCTTTCTGAATTAATCCCCTTTATGAAAGAGGAAAAGAAACCTGCTTGACATCCTCTGCTGTCAGATCAGTCAGAAAGGCTCTGGTAAGCAGGTGAAAGACAGCGTTGTTATTTGTATTTTCCATGAACAGCCTTCCGTAATGCTGTTTAACTGCACAGAATTAAGAGAGACTGCTAGAAAATCTGATTACACACTAAGTGCAAATTCAGGACTCCTGTCTTTTTGCAGTCACATTGTTTATTAAGTGTGCTGAAACCAGCAAGACACAGACAGTGAAGTCAGGGAAGCTGAAGGCAGCACGATAAGCCTTGGTTTGTTCGACCTGCACACTTGTGAGGTAATGGGCAATTATTTGCTACTCAAACAATCAGGCTCCTTCCTACAGTTGAGATTACACAGAGAAGGAACAGGACTCACAATAATATACACAAGTAACAGGCTGATCAGATGTGAATGTTTATTAGCAGCACTGGAAAGCAGCACAGACCTGACATTTATTGTGCCGGAAGTAAAGTATGAAATTAAATAACTTGTGATAGCATCCATAAATGTTATGACAAGAGGGAGGAGTTTTGACCTTTACACTTTGGCCTCAAGCTTCTCTCTATAAAGGTAATCTCAAGAATGGGTGAAACACACAACTCACAACAGGACGATTTAAAACAGGGATTTAAAATCATTATTCCTACGAGGATACACAAATACAGCAAATATTATTATCAGAGCAAAGTCATGAAGAAAGGTGAATAATTCCACCAATGCCAACTCCCATGAAAACAATAATATAGATTCAAAGAGTAAACAAATCCTCATCTCTCTCTAGAGGTAGCGCATGACGCAGCATGGAATAATTTGTCTTCAATGACGATCGGGAAAAAATAGAAAAATCTATTTTTATGTGTTATTTAGAATGACATCACAACAATATGGTGTTGTCAAAAGGATTGCTACGCCACTGAACCTCTCCCAGATGTTTGCTGTTGCCTTTTTACATCAATCTTTAAATCTATTCATAAATTTGTATCTTACCCAAAGTGTTTAGTTTTCTAATGGTAGACTTAAACTGATAGAAGTGTTGTTAGATTAAAGAAAAGATTTTTTGGCAGGGTCAATGGAATGCAACAGTATCTGTTTTTCTGCTGCGACACCTGCTTTTACCTACTCCAACGGATCCCACTGAGGCAAATAATATCACTCCTTGCAGCAAATGTACATCAGTATTGAAGAAAGTTGCATATTAAGGCTATAACACAAGGCTTTATTACAATATCTCCTAAATCAAAGCTTAACTCTATCATGTAACCTTGGCAGGATGGCTCTATCTGTTTCTACGTGGTTCATTAGGCTGAGAGCTCTGGTGTTGTCCCAAACACTGCGGCCCTGGCAGCTATTCCTTCAATGGATTAATGGGACTGTCCTGGTCCTTACTATTGATCTTCCTTGTGTCCCTGAGTCACCAAGAACATGGTTTTTCCAAAGCTCATCCAGGGACAATATATAACATCCACTTTCTCTGTGCAACTGACCTGTCAAATGTATTGAATGTTACTGCTTCGCATCAGCAATAATAACTGATTCAGATGATGCACAATAACATTGAAAAACATGTAGGGGGTGATGGATGGGTTGGGGTTGGGGGGAGGGGCTATATGAAGGCACAGCTCTAAATCAGGACAAGTGCACACTAAAGCAAAAACAAACAGACAGGAAGGTAAACAAATTAAAGTGAAGCTTTATATTCACTTAAGACATACTCACGTAGTAACACAAATTCTGCTTGACTTTTTAACGGTTTAAGATCCCAGAGAGAAAGGATTCAGACAAGTCTTTCATTCATTAACGAACCGGCCAGACAGCAATGATTTTTTTAATATATTTGTGTGGCAAATATCAACATCACCACACCATTCAAAGAACACGTTTAGTGATGATGACTATAACTTCTGCTTCATAATCTGTTGAAGCAGGAGAGCTGCTGGGCTTGACAGAGCAGTTCAGAAAGAGACAGTGAAAGAGAGACAGGACAGGTAATGAACAAAAGTTAAATAAATGGTTATTTTTAATAACAATAAGTTATTTACCTTGTCTTTTTCTTCCTTAGACGACTCTGGAAGTAAATTGCGGTTACAAGGCGGAATTTATCGGCAGTGCTGATTCACTGTGGATACCAGAGGTGCCGGAGAGCAGCGCTTCCTGGGAGTTTTGTCTCCATCGCCCATCTGCCGATAGGCTTGGCTGACGTTTCCTGGTTTATGATTGGTTTAATCCACACCATGCTCTATTGATGCCTTCAGGGACACTAGGAAATATTACAACAACACGGTGGAAGGCACACGTATAGAATAAAATTCAAACGGGCAAAGAAGCAATGGTGAAATAAATATTCAGAGCATTTATTTAAATAAATGTAGGCTACTTAAACATACTGTGGATACTACATTGAAAGCGAATGTAAAACATTGCTTGGGTAAAATCCTTTTCAGAATTAATGTGCAACTCGAAGTGCTCAGAAAAACACAAAATCTTTTTTAGCAGAAACAAACACAAATTCATCATATTTTGAGACAGGAAGGAACACAAGTACATCATTTGAATACGTTTGATCAAAAGCACTTGAATTTTCCATAAACTTCACATATAATAAAATAAGATTATTGGACAAAATCAACAACAGTGATTACGGGGAGTACTTGAAGGTATCATTGTTTCTTCTTCTTCGTCTTGTGCACTCGCACAAACACACACGAGACTTTGAGAAGGAGGGCTGATGATGATTGGTTGACATTGTTCTTTATGTAAACAGCAACCAATGAGGAAATCGCTTCATCTTGCACACAGCCAACACATCAGGTATCCTGCACGGACCATCGTGCACTGTGAGGGGACAATGTGAATGCAAAGCACCAGGTCATGCTCTTTTACCTGTCCTTGACCATAAACCAATACCAGTTATCTTTTCAAGGATGTGGTGGAGAGCACACACACGTTTTCATATTTCAGTTAATTGGCACTTATAGTATTAAAACAGTCTTTAAGTTATGGTTAGCAACAAGTTTACATTTAATGTATGGAGATTTGTGCATGATAAAACATTTTCTTTGTATTTTACACTTATTTAAATGAAATTGATTTTTGTTGGACATTTTGAAGGTTGGAAAGTAACAAAGTACATTTACTCAATTACTGTAAAAGTAACTTCTAACTAACTATACAAAATACCTTTAGTATGGACTAAAACGCAATCCAAAACACGTATTATTATAGAGATAAGACTTTATTGATCCTTCTATTAAATTCAAAAGCTATCAGGAAATAAATATGTTACACAAGCTCCACCTTTACCAGCTGCAACATTAAAAAGGGATTTGTGCATAAAAAATGTAGATCAATGATATAATGAAAACATAACAAGCCATTCCACAAAATTATAACTTTTATTTTGTGTTTGCTAAGTATGTGTTGGTTCTAATACCTTACAATCATTTGTGTCAAGTCAAATGCCGACTGCAGGAATTTCTAAGTATATCCCCACTGTTAAGTAAAGATGTATAAACAGAAAGCAGTATTTGTTTTAACCTACATTGTTTGGCAATTGTGGCAGTCACTCTAATAAGGTGCAAAAATAACCTAAGAGATTAAGCACAAATGCATTGGGTAAAACAAATGGGATGAAAGCTTTAAAGTACAGTTGTGCACACAATGCACCAGAAGCTAATACAGATTCATCGGTTAAACCTTTTACAACTTGTCAGTACACACTGAACAAAGAATGGGTGCCCTCTGCTGGTTTATATGGTTAACTACAGCCGGATACTTTAAGAAAATGACCATGTGCAAATAAACTTGCAGCAACTAGCCTGCATGTTAATAACCAAACAGCGGTACTGAACATACAACAGACTGCGTAATTGGAGCAAAGCATGTTCTTTTTTATTAAGTGTACAAAACAAGTGCAAAAATAGTGATTCGCAAGAGCTACAAAGTAGGAACTGTCCTTCAACAATTAGACACAAAGGATACAAATTGAAATGCAATACATGGAAGTGCTGTTCAAAGACAATAAAACAGATCAATGATGCAGCCTTGAACAGTAGAAAAGATTGCAAAATATGAACCTGGATTCACAGCATTTGATAAGAACTAAGTGCAAGCTGTTAAAACAAACACAATTTATCAGCATTCTCCCTTTAAACTATGCACTGTGCAAAGATTTTACAAGGAAGGACCTCAATTAATGACATACATTTTAATACACTTAATCAATTAGCTAACTTTGGCCCATATGCTGTTGTAACAATTATTTCATAGGCAGCACACACACACACACACGTCCCGAAGTGACAGCTAATCTTTTTCACTTACAACTAAGCGGCAAAGGTTCTTTTAGAAAGGCTTACAGTTGCTATTATGCCAATACTGGGAAGCATGCAATGAAAGTACCTAATTTTTAACATCTGAATACTGAGAGACAAGACATGTACCGAGGAGGAAATCTAAGTTGTTGATAACTGTGGACCTGTAGGGGGATGCTATACTACATTAGTCTAAAACTGCAGCTACCTCCTCATCAAATAGCCAGGAAATGCAACAGATCTGTGAAACAAGATACCGAAAAACGTTGACAACAAGCCTGTCTGTATTAAAGGCATCTTAGGTTGTGGTGCAAATCAACAGTAAAAAAGGCACACAGCTTGTGGATTTAGGGTGGCTATAACTGAAACCCACAAACCTTGCACAGAGTAAGCCTAACCGTAATTCACCAGTCATCCCGGCCACACATCCCCATGTTTGCCATTTACAGTATGGTGCACTTTTGCTTCTTCTTCTTCTCTGGTTCTTTTTTGGTCAGCTCTACCTCCTTGCGCCCGTAGAAGCTGGAGAAGCAGGCCGGGGTGCAGATCGGCTCCCTGAGGGTGAGCAGCCACCTTCCTTCGCCGTAATAGGTCAGCGAGCCAAGCTCCATCTCCTCGATGGGCTCCCCCTGCTGGCCCTCCTGCTGCAGGGTCAGGATCTCGAGCAGATCCAGACCCGTTTGAACTGGCTCAACATGCTCGGCACATCCCAGGGTGATGTGTGCACGGCTTCCCCGCGGCAGGGAGGTGGACCCTGCCTCCTCTTCGGGATCAGCTGGCCACAGCAGAAGCTGCTCCTCGGTGAGGGACACTCTGGCACCAACAGTGCGAGGAGTCACAAAGAGGGCACTCAGGGACAACTCGAATGCAGAACCGTAGAATTCTTTGACCGCCTGAAGAGCAGAGGAAAGAATAGGATGAGAAAACTCTTTGAAATGAGCACTAACAATGCACGAAATAAAACACTTATTAACAGCTTATAAACTAGGGTTGTAAAGGGGCGGAACATTTCAAAAAGGGAAGTTTATTTGTAACGAGCTAGCTATTAACATGTGAGATGTAGCGTGATAAGTATGCCAATTGAAGAGTTTAGAAAATATATATCTCAATTCATTATTCATTGTAAAACATCTCTTTATAAGTCAGTTGTTCACTTACACTAATATTTGCACACATCAAGCCATCAAATTGATATTTATCTGGTAACTTACTGCAAATAAAATAAATACACATATTAAGCAAGTATAACATGACAGATCTTACTGTGTTCTGAGCATATTCTTTGGCACCAGGAGCTTTTCCGTAGTCACAGAATTTCGTAGTGCAATGGAGGGTTCCTTTGGCCTGAAAGTATTGTTCCAAATCCACCTCCTTCTCAGCTTTCCCAGTGACTGTAATCACAAGACGATATTGGTTGCATTTTAGTCATGGCAAACATATTAAAAACTTAATAGTTTGCAATAAATTAACACAACATAAGATACACTCACAGTCACTCAAGTGTTTCTTGAAGGCCTCCAATGTGTCCAGAGTTTTCAGGAAGTCCATTGATGTGCATCGGACCTTGTCCTGGACGGAGGAGAGAAGAAACCAGCCAAAGAAGAGAGGAAGGGACATTTCCTCTAGTGGACCCCTCATGGTCTCCAGTTGGGCCTCCTCCAGTCCACGCCTGGTCTTCTTAGTTAGCTGAGCTGGATCTCGGCTCCATTCAGTAAGTGGCTCCAAAAAGACACTAACAAGGTGGTGTTGCTCGGCAAGTTCCCCCATGCGAGCCAGCCGATCCTGGGTGTGGTTGGTGTCATCCACCACTATCAGCACAGATGAGGTGGTCCCTGCAGTGCAGCAGGCCACCACAGCCTCATCCAGAGCCTTGTACCCATCGACAGAGGATTCTGGATTTTCTGGCTTTATACCATGGTCATCAGCAGTGATAAGAGTGCAGTGGTCTTCGTAGGCATCTGCTATGGCACGCGCCAGGAAGCTTTTACCACTTCCTGGAAGGCCTCTGAGGACGACAAGTGTACGAGAGGTTCGCATGGAGTCTTTGGTTTTCTGTTGTTCCAGGAGGGCAAAGGCCAGGGAGCCAGATGCAGGGACTGCATCCTCTTCCTTCTGAACCTCAGCATCGTTCTTCTCAGAGGTTTCAGCTGCTGCTTCAGCTCCTTTCAGAGTATCAGACTCCACTGATTTTTCTGGTTCAACTTCCTTCTCGGCCTCTGAAGGTTTCACAGATGCCTCTTCTTTCAATGGAACCACTTCTGTTGGCTTTTCTGAGGAAACTTCTGCTACCAACACAGTCTCAGCTGCTTTTTCTTCTTCCACAACCTTTGTTGGCTCTGCTGCCTCAGCCAATGTCACAGCTTCTGTTGGCTTCTCTGAGGCAACCTCTGCCACGAATACAGTCTCCGCAACTTTTTCTCCTGCTACCAACACAATCTCCGCCACTTTTTCTTCTGCCACTTCCTTTGTAGGCTCAATTAGGATATCTTTTTCCACAACCCTCTCTTCTGGAACTTCTTCTTTCCCACTAGTTAATGTCATCTGCAATTCTGTCTCAGTTTCCACTTGTTCTGACATTACCTCCTCTTTGCTAGGAGACTGCTTATCTACTGCCGGCAGCAGCGCAGTTGGTTCAGGCAATGTTTGCTCTTGCGGTTCAGCTTGTGGAACTGATTCTGCCAATTTCTCTGGCTCTGGTTTAGGGGCACTCTCAGCCAGAGGTGTTTGCACTGGCACAGGTTCTGGGTCATTCTCTGGCAAGAGCTGGATGTTTTCTGGTTCTGCGTGTAGAGCTGCATGTGGCTCAGAGATCTTTTCAGATGACTCATCTAGTTCTGGTGCAGCCACCAAACTAGCCTCAGACTCCATTTCAGATTTTTCTGTGGGCAAGTTGTCCCCCATTTTAGTTTTTTCCTCAGACAGCACAACATTTTCCGTCACAATCAACTCTTCTGTTTCTGACAAGTTTATGACTTTTTTATCATGGCCATTCACCGCCAGCTGCTCGGTCTCTTCCTCAACAGCTGGGGGGTTCTCAGGCTCTGAGAATTCTTCTGGAGTCTCCAACTTTGACACAATCCCTTTTTCCATGTCAGTGTCCTCTTGCTGTGGACTTTCTGATGCATTTAAAACCTCGACACTCTTTCCAGTGTCCATGTCTAGCCTAAAGTCGGACTTAACTCAGAACCATGTACCTTAAATGTAAAATTAGAGAAGAGAGAAATGATATATTTAGATCAATGATGAATTTGGAAACAATTTTTAAATAGATACAAGCTTCAGAAACGTTGGCCCTGTGGTACAGCATAATTCTAAATTAAAGCTGACTGAAATTGGTTGAACTGAAATAAAAAAAAAAGGGAATATGCTTTTATACTTTCACTTCCGACTGCATTTTGTCAGACCCTTCTAGAGGCCAAAATCAAATTGTTTTATAAGGACTGTGGTTTTTAATGTCTCAAACAGGAAGTTACCCAATATCAATGATTTGAGAAAGAGACGGGAGTTAAAGGAGGTGGATTTTTTTATAATATAATAAACGTTTTAGACATTTTCAATGTGCAAGACGTGGACACATTTGGGTTCAGTAGAGGTGTTATACCCTTGGGCATACAGTAGGAGTGGTGGGCAACATTTAGGTACCACAGCTCAATCAAATTATAATTAAAATGTCTTAAAAACACAAAGACAGTGTTATAGACACACAAGCCTGCCTGCAACAACACTATACCTTACCATTGCTAAATTACCTCCGCAATAACCTTTACAGTAAATAGACAAAGGGAACTTAAAAAACGGGGCAATGCTGAAAAATGATGACTTCATTGTATTGTGACCTCCACCGTGTGCCAGGTTATTTGACATTTTAGTGAAATATGTGGTAATAAAGACTGGATTAAACATAGGCCTACGTGTGAAACCACATTGTGTCATGAGACAGAAGGGGAAGCTCTCACAGCAACCCAATGTGTCAACAAAGACAAACATTTAACAGTATTTTTCCAGTTAGGGAATACACAAAAAGAGAAAGTAAACTGAAGTAAAAGGTAAAATAAGGACACTTTCACATGTATTAAACGTTATCTCTTTCGATATGAAAAGGAGGGTACAGTATCAGTAAATGTCGCATCGAGGCATTATGGTAGCAAGTTTAGATTAAATACAAAATGTAATTAAGAATATTGCTTTATGAAATAAGTTTCGAAGACGGCGTCCAAGTGAGCTCAAATATTGTTTTGATTTGATTTGTTTTACACAGAGAAAACGAAAATCCTTGCATTTTTACTAACTGCACAATGTGGCCAGGCGGGGAGTGGCGTGCACCTAGCACGCTAGACAAAAACAATTTAGCCTGGCAGTCAGTAATGCTGGCTATATCATCACGAGCTACAGCGCCACGTCCTAACATCATGTCTTTCTGGCGTTTACAAATCACTGTATGTTATTGGAGCAACTCTTTGCAGGCTGTCTATGCAATTATTAAGTAACTATTACATGAAGGACGAGCAGTAGCACTCTGTATGAAAGGCTTTTGTTTGCTGAAATGCCAGCTTACCGGTAAGGCTGCAGTGGAGCTGTCGGTGGCCGCTGACCACGCGTTTCTCTCAGGATACAATGACAAGGCAAACCCTGGCACACACATGCACCCGCTTCGCTCTTCAAGAGGAAAACGGAAATTCCCGGTAACGCGCAACTGGGCGTGGTTACGGGCACGCCCCTGAGGACCGGAAGGACGCCACTGGAGAAGATTTAAAATAAGAAAAAAATAACAATAATATGAAGTGTAAAAAATGCTTTACTTTTGTTGTTGTTATCAGTTCTCTCGTATTTTGTGTGTGACTGTAAGCTAATACAACAATATGCAAAAAAATATTGACACAGCTTTGTAGTATTTCTCCAAATTCATTTAACTATTTTTCATTTACATATATTTAAAATCTTTTTTGTATAGTTTGAAAATAAATAAATAATATGAAGTGTAAAAAAATCATTTAGTTTTTTTGTTGTTATCAGTTCTCTCGTATTTTGTGTGTGCCTTACGTAGTCTGTAAGCTAATAAATAAATAGGCAAAAGATAATTGACACAGCTATGTAACACATAAATGAAGTGACAAAGTGCACATGAAAAATGGTTGTGGAAATCTTTACTTAGGGCTACTTGCACAATTTTCAGGCTCAGAACTATATCTTAATAAATAAAAAAATTAAACATACTTGACGTTACCAAACCCTTTGAAATTAAACTGTGTACCACTGTACTTTGTTTCACATTCGTAAAAAAGAACTATATATATATATATAGAAAAAGTAAGCTATTATCAAAAGCAGGAAATGAACATTAATTGCTATTTTACTGTCTCAGAAAGAGGAAGTTCCCTGCAGCAAGTAGCTCTGTATGGGGAACTGATAAGTTATCAAGAGCAAACAAGGTTTATGGATGGCAGGTAGCGGTGTGCATGTAAAAACGTGTGATAAGATCCCTCTGTATTTTGTATATGGAGATAACTGAAAATAAGGATGTAGGCCAGATATTGAGCTTCACAACACTTCTCCATATACATATCTTTTACTTCAGAGAACAGTATGCACAATCACTACTCTATGGCGTTGTGAGCTCAATGTTAGCTGAAATAAGTGATAGAATTACAGTACAACCCTGAGATCCAGGATCTGGTTAACGTGTGTGACCTTTAAGAAGTTATTACATAAATAAAACTGGGTCTTGCTTATAAATGATTGTGTCTTAAAACAGGTCTATTGAAAAATGTGTTTCTAAGGCGACCATCAAAATGCATTCATGCATTTTAAGAAAATTATAATATCTCAGTTGCCAGTTTCCTTTTATTGATATATTTTTATTCTACAATTTTCCATTTTATTATATGTGTTTTCTGTATGCCTTCTGCTTAATTAACACTCAAGCACCACACATCTTGCGATGGTCATCCTCACTGTGGAAGGTGTTGCTTGGCTTCATCAAGGGCCTGAAAACAGAATGATAAATTTCAGCAAAACAAATATTTCCTTAAATGGAACTACAAAATATGGCGAAGACAAGCATAGACAACAAAGAGGAAACCTTCTGAATGACATTCGTGGCAGAGTCATCTTCTTGCAATCTGGCCTGAGTCAAAGCTCTCTCAAAGTGAAAGACACCTGATCCAAAGTTTCCAAGTTTCACTGAGAGAAACAGAAGGGAATTGATTTATCAGATGGATCATTGATTGACAACTGACACTAATTACATATAAATTGAAATATTGAGTAATAAGATAACATGTCACAGTTTCTCAAATTATAAATATTAGACAATGTCGAATAGTATTATATAAAAAACAGATAATTACATTCTGCTTGTGCCACCAAAACATGGCCATTCATCTGCCATTTCTCATCAGCAATTTCATCGGCAGCAGCCACTGAGCGGACGCCATAGGCTCGGGCTTCTTCGTGGCGATTGAGCTCCAGGTAACACCTGCCGATCTCATGAAACAACCAGGTCTTTTCCAAACCACCACAGACCAAGGGAACCTTAATCTCCCAGCTGAATTTGAAACAGACACAGAAAATAAAATGAAACTAATGTTCATCAAAAGATACAATAATCAATATACTAATCTTCAGTCATGCATGTTGAGAGGTGTGATTACAAGATAACGGTAAAAAAACATGCTTTGCAAAGGACAGCTGCAGTTTAGCTTACAACTCGATGGCTTGTGCGAACTGTCCAATTTGGGCGTAAACCCGCCCAATGTTGTCCAGAGCCCTGGACATTGCATCTGGGAGTTTGCTGTTGACACAAAAACATTATTAGAAATGTGATGTTTTGCTGTCAAATATAGTCACTTATGTTGTGTCTAACTGTACATTCTCACCACTGCTTAGCCAACTCCAAGTCTTTTTGATGATGCGCCAAAGCTTTGTCCATGTCTCCCAGGTCGATCAAGGCATTCCCAATACAACTGTGCAGGCTGCCAATAACCTCTTTCTTATTAGGCACCTCTTTCTCGGACCAGCCCTGCACTACCTTCATGACTTCTTCTGCCTTCATCAGGCTACCTTCTGCATTTCCTGATGTCAACTCTACGACAAGCAACATACAGAAAGCCATTTTTTGCAGACTTAAAAAAACACCAAGGGTGACAAAATCAGCCAGAAGCCTGACTTACCTGCATCAATGTCATCCAGGCTCTTCAGAAGAAACTGAACAGTCTCAGAGGGTGCGCTGTGCCCTTTAGTACCATTGTTTTGCTTGACCTTGCGCTCCTTTTTTTGTGCACAAATAGGTCTCTCCTGGTTCCAAAACTCCGTGCAAACGTCAAGGTATGTGAGGCAGCCCTGAATGACGTCCTGAAGTCGCTCCCCACTTTTTGTCTTGCCTTTTACCAGATCTGCAGATCATTGTGCAACACTTTTAGATATTAGTCTTAAAGAAGTGAAAATAAACAATTTAATTTTGGTCATTTTCAATATCTGTACTGCCAGCAAATGAAATATGTACAGAAACAAAATCACAGCAGTAAGCAAATCCCCCAAACCCCCCAGTACCTTCATCTTTGAGTAGGGTTTCTAGATACTTCTTATCACTGTAAAACTCTCCAAGCAGTTGTTTGGTTGTCTTCTCACTTTTGGGCGTGTTCTTTGTCTGCAGTTTTTTCTCCGTGGTCAGATTCAGAATAGCAGCTATTGGTTGGGCCCTCTTTACCCATTATGAAAGAAAACAGTATTGTGCATCAGGGTTGAACTTTGCATACCAATACATGTTCAGTCTAGGAAATGTGGACACGTATACTTACAGCCACTCTACCTTCACCTTTCCTGGTAAATACTGGGTTATAAAAAGGGGAATACAAAAAAGACTTACCTCCTCATCTTTTTGTAAAAATGATAGGTCCCCTTTTATCTCCAGTTTTACAGAGGAAGGACCTAGAAGATGCCAGATAAGAACGAATGTTTTTAGGTGTGAGGAGGATTGTTTGAAGATGTGTTTTGTTTGAGGTTATTTTGTAACTACAGTTTTGTGTTATTTTCAAATTACTTACTTGCAACAGAGTTTTCTATGGCCTCCTGTGCTTTCTGGATACCCAGTCTGAACTCCTGTATTTGTGGACGTAGTTTTTGTCCTCTGTGGTAAAACACCAGCCCAAATTCAAATTCCCCCATGTAGTACAAGGCCTCTGCTTTCTGGTATAATCCCTAAAAAAAATCAGATTAAAATAAACGTGTATTAGATTCACTTTTTATAACTGATTTCATATTTACACTGGGTGTAGGGTTGTTGGCTCTCTGTAAATATAAGACAACTTTAACAGGCATTAACATTTCTGTCACCTAGATTACCTCAAAAAATGACTTGTCTTCTTTGAGTGAAGCCTCTGCATCCTTCAAAGCGTTTTCAGATTGCCCCATCTTCAGGTAACATTTGCATCGGCCAACGTAGCATGTCTTATCATCAGGCTTTAAAGTCAGTGCCTAGAACAATACAAACAAATAGTCATTACATGATGCTCTCAGGAAAAAATAAAAGTGTATTTCCATGCATGACATTACTCTGTTAACTGTTACAATTATTAAATAAATAAACGAAAGGTGTATTTATACCTACAGTATGTTGCCTATACATTGCTGCATTTGTCAGGACAATGAAAAATAACAAATCACAGTTCAATGAGAAAATATGTTTTGGACAAACTCCAAAGATCACATGTTGCCTTCTCACATAATCTAATCTAAAAGAAATAACAGGAGCCCATTGGTTTATCAGAATCAGAATACCTTTATTAGTCCCACAGAGAAATTGTTACAGCAGAAAAGACCCAAAGACAGCTTAATGTTACCTAAGAAGCATGCAGAAAGCAAGTGTCTGACTTCAAGTTACCTTAATGTTACTTTTTTGCCCTTGAGTAGCCTACACTTGTCTTGCCATCGTTGTAGAGCGGGTTGCAGTGGTTTGAGTCGGATATAGAAGGATATGCCTTTCTTTGGGTTGCTCCCAACACACATATTTGCTTTGTGTACAGGTTAAAGAAACACTTACCTTGTATATCAAAACAATATTTATATTGTTGGTCAATGGTGCTTTTTATATATACCCCTTTTCCACCACACAAACGCGTGTACCTTAAAGCACTTATATTTCTTACCCTTGTTATATCTGAATGACTGTGTTGTTCTTCTCTTTTTTTTGTGTAATGTTGTTGAGTACTTTCAGAGTCTATTTTGGACACTTGGCCTTAAAATGTATTTTAAATGTGCATTGACATCCTTAACGTATTTTAATTTTAAAATGTTCTGTAGTTATCACCATACCGTGATAAACTTGAGTGTTGTTGTAGGCTACTCACCCTGCATAGGTAGCTAACGTTACTTAGCTAGTAACTAACGTTACTTACCGTTGTATAGCTTTGTATCGCCTTTTTGTACTCCCCTTTAGTGTACATCCAATCTCCATCAGCCATTAAAGTGGAGAATACGCCTTTTGGTTTCTGTCCATCTTGATCTAGGCCTGTGTCTGACATTTTTAGGTAAACGGTTGTGCAGACATGAACTTTAGCGTGTGTTTAACTCATAAGCGTTTCCGGTCAAATGGTATCCTAGCAACAACATAACAAACCGAGAGTGGGAAACAGTGCCATCTTCTTCACGACCTACGTATTACACATACATCTTTATGACATGTAAACAATTATATTTGTAACAACCATATTTTGTTGTTAATAATCTTTTCAAATACTAATAATACTAACAATGTTCTAGGCACAAATACTCAATATCTATAGATTATCTCAAGTTTTAATTGTTATGCAACTCAAAGAAAGAAAAACAGTTTAGACGAAACCCAGAAGAGACCAACTTTATTGACTTGGCTGGTACTTTTTTAAGGATAAAGAGGATGGTCTCACCATAAGGGCAAAAACAATGAGTAAAGATGAGGTTGCTTTTCTTTTCTTCATTAAGTACACCAATAGAACAACAACACTCATCAGGAAGTAACTGAACTTTACCAGGTATAAACCATCGCACACTGCCTGACTTTCTTAGACAATAGCAAACACATAGGTTATTTTCTTATGGTCATATGTTGAATTGAGTAACATTTGATAGCTTGCTTCACAGTCAATGAACACATGGAGCATAATCTCAGCATAATATTATGTGCAGGCCAAGCAAAAACAATTATCTTCCTGAATTTGTGTCAAAGGGTTGATCATAAACTCTTGCAAACCTTTAAGAGAAAAGTGTCCTCGTCTTACACCAATGGTTCTGTTAGACAGCAAATTTACAATAAATATACAAATAAAAAAAATAAAAATCACAAATAAACACTTTACATTCCAGTAAAATGTACAATTCAGCAATCTGTGAATGGCAACATCAAACATAAAACTTGTGGCAACGAAGGGAGGGGGACTTTGCCGTCAACAAAGGCAGCACCGCTGTCTCTGCTGCCATCTCTCTAATGTGCTTCAGCTGTATTGCGAGTGGAGGTCTAGACACCAGCTGTGAATTTAAAACTAAACGCTGAAGAGCTTCTATTGGCTTATGACAAGAAGGCAGTTTTTAGTGCAAATTTGTAGCAGCCAACTGTCTGCCTCTACAGAGACAGTCTAAATGATTTGCTTCAGAAATCATTAAACAAGTTATTACTTTCATGCAGAGTGCCGCCTCAGCAGTAAGGTGAGCTGGATAAAAGCTGGCTTAGTTGCATCTCCAAAGTTTCCTAAGGATGTCACTTCCTGTATGGATCCCTAAAAGCTCTGATATGATAGCTGCACAATCTCTGCTATCAGAAAGTATTTGGACCATTGTTGGCAGCCATTACTATCTTTAAAGTGTGTTTCAGTCTGAAAAGAATAAAAAACTATTTAAAAGCAGTAATGCTATCAACTCATCCTGTGCACTTGGTCTCGTTGCAATACGGCCTGTACATCACTTGTTGCATGTGGTCATTGGGTTGCATTCATTCAGTCAATGGCATAGACAGGGAACTGACTTGCAATTAGCCAGTCATTAAATACGCATGGTGGGTCGGGGGTTGATATTGTTGAAAAGTCCTGATGTAGTAACTCTTTAGGTAGACAAATCCTCCTCCGATTAACCAAACTGGAAGAAGAAATTTCCCGGACCAGATGCTGAAAGGTAAAACAGATAAGTCAATATCTGATATCAAATTTAAATGGTTAAAAGATTAAAAACTCAACTCACATTTCTGACTTTCGAAACTAAAACCTCCTGGGCCTCCAAAGAATGCCTTGAAAATGTTGTTGGCATCAAAGTCTGCTGGAGGCAAAAAGGAAGAATTAACATAATCGCAGAGAACTTTCACGCCATATTCTCACCATGGAGATTGCTTTTTAATAATAATAAAAAGGCGGTTTATTAGCTCAGACGTTCCCTTTATTCTGTTCAACCTTCCGCACCACAAGAATCGCCCAGAACTGACCTCCCATGTTCATGCCGTCATCCTCCAGATCCTGACCACTGTCATAGCGTGTCTTCTTCTTTTGGTCTGACAGCACGCTGAATGCCTCGCCCACCTCCTTGAACTTCTTCTCCTCTTCCTTCTGCAACTCAGGACTAGCTCCGCTGTGACGGTCTGATGGGAAGGAGAAGGGAAATAAACATACATGTATATACCGAGCAGTATACGCTGAATTGCACAATGATTGCTTTGTTTTTACAGGAACTTTTCTGTTCAGTTAAGTACCTGGGTGGTGTAAAAGTGCCCGTTTGCGGTATGCTTTCTTGATTTCCTCCTCTGTGGCGTTCTTATTCACTCCAAGCACTTTGTAGTAATCTTTCCGCTTGCTTTTCTTCAACTCCAGTTGGGCCTGTTTCAGGAAGTGCTTATGTTCTAGAGGATAACATAAAAAGACAGGACATGTTAAAAAATGCTGAAACTGAATCAGCTGTCAAAAAAGAGGGGTTGGATTCTCACCTTTTGTCTTCTCTGTCTGGTAAACCTTCTCATAATCTCGCACTGCCTCTTCATACTGCTCTGTGTCCATGAAGCTGCAGCACAGAGAGCACACATGTGAAATTGTTTCTCAGTCCAGTTTGAACAATACAATATGAGAAGTGCAGATAATGATAATGTCCTCTGTTTGAAGAAAAAGTACGACAAAACATAATCTCTCTATTAACAACCAAGTTAGAAAAACTGGGACATACCACTGTGCTCTCCGTAAATAGGCCTTGATGTAGGTCTCATCCAGTTTAATGGCCTTTGTGCAGTCTTCAATGGCCTGTTCTAGTTTATTTAGCTTTAAAGAAAAAGAGAGAAGTGTGATAATGCAAGAGAGGGGCAGAGAGAGAAATAATGATGGCCGACTATTCTCTTCATGTGACAGAAGATCGTATAATATGGCGACCATAACAATGCCTGTGCTTACATATGAATAACTATATTAGGGTGTGAATGTGTGTGTTATACACAAAGTATAACTTGTTTACTTAAATATCAATTATTGCCTGATCAAACTTCTATTATCAATACTAATTCATTGGATGCAGTTCTGTAATTTTTGTAAGGTTGATCATATTTCTTTGCTTACCTTTATCTAAAGAAACGTGTGTCTCTTTTCCCTATTCCTCTTGTCAGTCTCATATGCAATATTTACAAATCTAATGACTCATTTGCAATTACAAGTATCCTAGCTACAATACCCCCTTAGCAACACATGTGTTTGCAGTGGCTTTAGGCAAATAGACACAGAAGATGATAAGATGACCTGTACAGTTGTTTGACACACAAAACACCTTGTCAGATGTAAATGAGTAGCATCTGTCCTGTGCATGCTCCTCACCTTCGATCCAACGGTGGCCCTGTTACAGAACAGCTTGGCGTTAGTCTTGATGTTGTTGGGATCTATTGTGAGGGCCTGAGTGTAAAGCTCACAGGCTGCCTCAAAGTTCCCCTCCTTGAACGCCTTGTTCCCCTCCTCCTTCTTGGCTTTTAGTGCTTTTGCATTCTGGAAAGAGAAGACATAGGACAACCTTAAACGCTACTCTGGGCCACAGTAACATCAATTTCAATAGGACTTAATTAGATGAGAGGGAATTCACAATTTATTTGTAATATGTTTGATTAATAATACTTACTCTGCATGCGAGCCGAGCCTTGTCGTGGTCAGGTGCCATGCGCAGGGCTTGAACAAAGAACTGGACAGCCTTTTCAATGCAGTCCTCATAGTACAGACAGAGGCCTCGCACGTACAGAGCATCAGCGTTAGTGGAGTCCATTCGAAGTATATCACTAAACAGGAACAAAAAAACATTATTTATGGTGAAAAAAAAGCACAAATACAAAAATGACACCAAAGGAGAAATAACAAAAAACATAGCATTTTGTGTCATCATGTTTAAAGGTTGAGATCACATCTGAAAAAAGCATTTAAATGTTTAATATATGCTCCCCCGCAGCGATGAGACTTTTAGCAACTGATAGTAAAATGTCATCCATAATGGGAGCAGGGCCCAAGCGAAAACTGTTCATTTGTACCTTTTAATTGTGAGAATGACTGCTTTACCTGGCCACAGATTGAGCTTCAGGGTAGCGTCCCAGCAGTGCTAAGCACTCTGCCTTCAGTATCTTAAACCTGTGACAGGCTGCAGCTGACTCCAAGGCACGGTCCATGCAAAAAACAACCTGGACACAATCACATATTGTGTTACTGGTGACATACCAACCACACAAATGGGATCATTAGATTGTAACTAATGTGTAGCTTACCATCCTGAAGTCTCTCTTCTCAAATCCAATCTCTGCCATTCTCTCATATTCAAGGATGGACTCTGCATTCTTGACCTGTAAGGAATTTGTGGTAGTCAGGTAAAAAATTCAAAGACCTGTAGTAGATGTATTGCTAAACAGCTACCAATGGCCTCTCTTCTGTGCCATGCTTAGCGTTTGTAAAACCAGGACAATGCAAGCAGCATTCTGGTGTCAATAACCTAAAACTGTCCTCATGGTTGTCTCATTGAGAATTAACACCATCTCTAGTTTATCTTGTCTTAAGCTGCTAAGTATCAGCCTTTTTCCACTTTATTTGCACTAGCTTGGCCAAAGCTAGTCTGAGAGTGGAAAATCATGTCAAAGTTGTCAGTTCACGCTCTGTCAAACTGAGTCAGTCTCACCTCCTGCTGAGCCGGGCCGTGGTCAGGCTCCAGCTCCAGAACTCTCTGGAAACAGCGGTTGGCAGCCATTGCATTGCCGAGCGTCAGGTGGCACTTGCCCTCTCGCAGGTGGCCCTGTGGGTAAAAGATTTACAGTTTACAAACTAAGCTGATAACTTTACTCAATTCCCTGGTTCAAAGAAGTAATATTAAACCATGACTAGCTTTATCCTAAACCTTTGTAATGCAACACATTGTTATTGTCAGTTTTGGATAACAGCAGAAAATAACCTCTTTGGCCAACATAGGTATATGATAAGGACAAATGTTGTTCAGCAAGAGAATCACTGGAACAAAAAAGCTTATGTTGGGCTATAAACAAACCACAGGAGCAGGTTTCCAACGTGATGACCCCTAACATCCCTGACAACCTCTGTAGACACATTAAGTAATTTGTTAGCAACAACCCTTTTAAGACAGGTTATGTGATATTTCTTAAGTATTCATCTATTAAACAAAAATCTTGAAATGGTAAAATCTCTAAAGCATATCTTAACCACATACTTTAATTCAGGCATGCAGTATTACATAGGGGTGTGGTTTTATAACAAATGTATTGAGGAGCCACATCGCACAATAAACAACAATTTAAAGATGAAAAAAAAGCCAAATTTGTATACAACATATTACTGCTATTTCAAAAAGCGGTGATGTCCCTTTTCTATGCATTGTCTACAGCATTTAGGACAAATGTTAGAAATCTCTTAGCAAGAAATGAGTAAAGATGCTGAGTAACAGTGTATGTAAGCGAAACAAAAATGACACTTATAATTGTGTTTGCAAGCTGTGAGTCATTTTGTCCTTTAATATAATGTAACCCACCTTCATGAAGTCGTCATCTAGTCGTACTGCTTGCTGGGAATCCTCTAAAGCCTCTCTGTACCGACACAACATCATTAGCGTGGCTGCCCGGTTTCCATAGTAACTTGCATTCTTTGGACACATGTCTGTATAACAAACAAGTTATTGACATCCTATCAAGGACAGACAGAATTCAAACTTTTATTTCTTATTCAAACAGGAAAATCTGAATAACCCCATCGACTAACAGGAAGAAAGTCCCACATTGTTTGAATTACCTATAGCCTTGGTGTAATAATTGAATGCTTCTGCGTAATCCTTCTTGATATAAAAGGCATTGCCTTGCTCCTTGAAGACCTCTGCATCCCTGTGTTAAAGTGGACAGAAAGACATAAAATAAAGCAATTCAAAGAAGCCTGTTTGGAACATTGGAAAGAAAAAACTAAATGTAGATTTTAAAGTTATCTGGCCCTAAAAGGGATAATGATGTTATAGAATCCCTCTAATGTCAGATATTGAAGGCAGACAAGACAGATCCCAAACCAGTATAGGCTCAGTGACCAGAAATATTTAAAAAGGAAGACACAACAAATCCTGGCAACCAAAAGAGTACAATGTAGTTTCTGTTTGACAGGAGATTCTAAAACAGAAATGTACTTCATTGTACATTGGCAAACGATTGATAAAATAAGGACCGACTTTAATTTAACAAGGTACACTTTAAGACAGCTTAATGGCCTTTAAAAAAATTAATTACTCCCATGAGAAAGTGACATGTGACATGTCTTGCTGACAATATTTATAGTGTACATAATTGATATCTCTATGTTGTGTTAATTAACACATCACTGATCACTGTCATTTGTGTAGTGTCCACATGGACATATATCCTTAATATCTTGATGCTTTGGCAACATTGTTCTTCAACTTTCCATGCCAAAAAAGCTCCTTGAATTCAAAAGTGTAGTCATCACCTTAATAAGCATGTGTAAAGAGAGCATGTCCAGGATTGTGACTGACAGTGTGCATTAGAGAGCTTGCTGGAAAGTTAGCTAAACATAGAAAGAGCCTAACAAGCAGGCAGGGCATAAATTACTACACGTAGTCTATTTTGTGAAGCTGACAAGGAGCAAAGCCAGCAACATCTGACGCCATGCTGTGGGCCACGGCCGTTACTTTTTTTGGAAGTCTTGTCATATTTTACACATAGACTGTATGGGTTTTACATCACGACCACACAGTGAGAGGAGAGGTCATTAACTAGTTATTCTGGAAGTTTCCTACTGATAATACTGCAAAAGAGTGCAATATTTCAATCTTGGTGAACCGTGAGAAAAATGCATGGATAGA
The DNA here is from genome assembly GCF_000735185.1 of Notothenia coriiceps. Taxonomy (NCBI): domain Eukaryota; kingdom Metazoa; phylum Chordata; class Actinopteri; order Perciformes; family Nototheniidae; genus Notothenia; species Notothenia coriiceps. The sequence goes on from NW_011348482.1 coordinate 482,215, forward strand.
ACAATGTGCCTGGCTGTAAAGCAGAAATCCAGCACAGGAGCTAGCTAAAAGAGGAGGACAGCCAAGCTAAACGAGACCCCGCATTCAGCGGTACAGCGGTGGCGCGCTAGTTAGCTTACATGGTGCGAAATGCGAAGAGAATTAATGCTTGAAGGGCATCTTATCACACATGTCAGTAATACGCTTCGATAAATGTGTTTTTCTGCTGCTGACAACACGGCTACAATTTGTATTACCTTTCTAATTCCTCGTCACTCAGCAGATCCATATCAGGGTCCATGTTCACTTCATCAAAGCTCTCCTTCGCCATTTTGCCGTCAATGGGGAGGGGCGGGGCCATTTACTGCAGTCGTTACGTACAGTGTAAACAGGAAGTAGCCCGTTAGGAAAGAAGAGCAGTTTGCTTGTAAGTAAAACATAAAACCAATGTTTATACATATCTCCTTGCATGTAGCCAACACCCGTGTCTCTCTATTTTTGATTACACGACATTGATTCGGGTTAGTCAGTTTCACGTTACATTACCTTGGTATATAAAATACTGTTCCTGGATTTCACCGAAAGCTAATGCTATGCTAATGTTTCAGTTCATACACTGTAAACACGTCAGCATACTCAGCTAGCTAGCGTTACCGTAATAATATTAGCTTGACTAATGTTATATTTGGTAATCTTTATTTGCTCTTAGTCAGTCGATGATTATAACACCATCATATGTTACCAATGTTGCTACCTAAAACGCATGCTTTTTGTATGCACTAAACACTGTCGCTTATAAAGTATTTTTGACATTTTTCCACCTGTGTGCCTTCTCCGAAACACAGATATTCCGATCTGAGAATAAGCCATGGGAAAAAGCTGCAAGGTGGTTGTTTGTGGCCAGGCTGCAGTGGGTAAAACGGCTGTACTGGAACAACTGCTGTATGCCAACCATGTTGCAGGTATTCCTTTTGAATGATAAGAATGTACTTTTGATGTATTCGTTCAAACGAACCCTATTGACACGTCTCTGATGCACTATATTGATAGCAATTCATATTCCTGCTATACTGGTACTTTTAGGGTTAAGTTATCTAACATGCACTTAGTAATCATTAGGGAACAGACATTAAACAAGCATATATTATTTGAATATTGAAGTCATGAAGGATAATGTTCATTTTTTTTGCAGGTAGATATCTTCAAAGTTTAAAAGTTCTCACTTATGTTTTAATTATAATGTCTTATTTTTCTCGCAGTATTACACCATGTTTACCTGTATTTGTTATGCATGCTTAGGTTCAGAGCCCATGGAGACCCTGGAAGACATCTACATCGGCTCTATAGAAACTGATCGTGGCACAAGAGAGCAGGTGCGATTCTATGACACCCGCGGACTCAGGGATGGGATGGAGTTTCCTCGACATTACTATACTTTTGCAGATGGCTTTGTACTGGTCTACAGCATTGACAGTAAAGAGTCCTTTAAGCGGATGGAGGCCCTCAAGAAGGACATTGACCGTCACAGAGACAAGAAAGAGGTAAAGACTGAACACAGTTGAATGTTATTTACTCCTGATTCTCTTTAAGTCCCAATAGACAACCTGCCATAGCTGTTTTCATGCTAGTATTGAGACAAAATGCACTGATGTCGACAGTAGATTACATTGACATGGGACTAACCTGTTGACCCTGATCCACAGGTGACCATTGTTGTGCTGGGTAACAAGCTGGACAAGCAGGATGAGAGGAGAGTGGACTCTAACATGGTTCAGAACTGGGCAAAAAATGAGAAGGTGCGTCTGTGGGAGGTGTCAGTGGTGGAACGCCGAACCCTGATCGAACCCTTCGTCTACCTGGCCAGCAAAATGACCCAGCCTCAGAGCAAGTCCACTTTCCCACTCAGTCGCAATAAGAATAAGGGCAGTGGTTCCACAGACAGCTGAGTTATCAGACACTGTTGTCACGTTAAAGAGAAGGGAACAAGGGAGAAGAAGAAGGTTAAAGGGATCTTAGCTTGGCTGAAAAAGTATTTTGATAATATGAAGGATAATTAGGAGACTGAGATGACAAAAAGGCAGGGTGATTGTATAAATAATATTTATATACAGTGAGCACTGTTGGTATCTTGGTGAAACACTTTTATCTTAAATTTGAAAAAACCGCTGATCTTTTATCAGTTAAGAATTTTATGAAAGCAAATTGCTTTTGTTTTTCAACCCTCTTTTACTTGGTATATGGTCAAACTATTCATCCACATTCTTTACAATAACAGCTGTTGACATCAGGATTCATGTTTTGGATCCACACTATTTAGTTCCTAAACTACTGACAATCAACATGTCATTTATACTTAACCAGTCAAGCTCAGAGAATCATGGTGCCCACTGTATAGATACCGTATGATCGAGCACACATGTACACTGGCTACTACACAGATTTAATCAAAAAGGCAGCAGTTACCTAATGTTACCTACTTATTGAATCACACAAATGCTGAATTTCACATGTTGTAAAAGATTTAAAGGTGATTGATTATTGATACATGATTGATGTACAGTAACTGTGCTGTTTGTTGATCTGGAGATTTGTTACACTATATTTGTTATTTGCTGAAATTCACTGTTGGATGCAGTTGATTGAATGTTTGACATTCCTCACCACATATTGCCTTCTGTACAGGCTTTAGAAATGTAAATACAAGATAACCATTGTTTGAATGAAAGGTGGTTTCTGCAGGCTCAGGTGCTATTTCTTTTTCTGTTTGTGAAACATGAAAGACATAGGCAATATCTATATAGTAAAACGTCCTAGCATAAATAACATGGCTCATCATATAATCCGTCAGTTACTGCTAGTATATGTTTATGTAAGATGTAGAATACAACTCCTATTCATTAGTAGACCATATAACTGTTAGTTCGGGTGCAACATGAGTCAAAGAATGAGCAGCTTTTATTGTTTGTATGACTAAAAAGAGGAAATGTGTTGATGTAGTATTTGTTTCATGTGTTTGTGCCTCAGGTCATTAACACTATGTATCAAACATGCAACTTTTTTTGTGATTCAAGCTTTTGTGTGTGTTCACTTGATATTTGTTTGCATGCTTTTGTAAACAATATAAATATTTTTTTCTGTGCCGAACCAGAATTAATGGTTGTATTTAGACACAGCACGACTGTTTTATTACAAAAGCCCTTTCGTCAGAGTTGTGACATTAAAATGTGGTTATTAGTAGTTTTTTATTTTTTATGTTCCGCTAAAACGACTTGTTACCGTCTCAAGTTAAGTGAGAGTAAAACTCAAATCTACAAATAAACCCAATCCCAGTCAATGACTTTTAGTATAGTTAATTAGGGCCCGAACAACAACAGTCAGAGTGGAGGGCCTATCCATCAGGTATTTCTTATTATTTTTCCTAAAAGTAAATTGCTATTTTGAAGGCCTTAACATTTATAGATAAATTAAAGCTGCAAGCACCAAATAATGGGACAGATTTTAGATCTCGTAACATTTTTTGATGTATATACATCACATTTTGTACCAGATCTAAAATCTGTCCCATTCTTTGGTGCTTGCAGCTTTAATTTATGTTGTAGTATTTTTCATAGCCAGTAGATGTCTCTGATATTCCAGTAAAACAATTTCTATCTACTCAGAAGGGCTTATTAATTATCTTTTAAAGGTAATAAATATCCATGCGTATACAATGGATTCATTGTAGGATCTCTGCATTATTCTGTATCTAATCTGAAGCTACAACAATCTTTAAATCAAAGCCCCGATTTGACAATTTAGTTGCATCAAACGTCAGTAATAGGCGTTTGTCGTCCTCACAACACTAAACAACATCGTTTGTATAGAGTGGTGGTGTACAGTCAGAGGACTCATTAAAACATGTCTTAACATGTTAATAAATCAATGATAGTACATTGTAAATTAGATTTATTTGTCTTTCATGTGTCAAACATTCATGACAAACATTCAGGAGTAAATGTCTCTTAACATTTTGCAATGCACTAAAGTGAATAAGGTACATATTGAACATTTTCTGTATCATGAATTAGTTTGGCATTCTATATCCATCTGACCAACGTTGTTGTTTCTGCCTTCGCTTTGTTCAAACCAGGCTGTGAGTGGCAGGGAAAACACTGAAGGTCAGACGATGTCAACGATTTCCAGGCAATGGAAATGTTCTTCTAGTTCCACACTGCCATATCGACTGGATAGGTTAATGCAAGATAATGAGAAAACCTCAAGTGGAACATTTATGAAATGATGGTACACTCACCTGAGTTTCCCCCGAGGGTGTTATCATTTACCATCTCATTTCAATCATGTTCTTTTTAATGACTAGACTAGAGCCAGTGCGCAGCAGTTACTTCACTCAACAGGCAAGGAAGAGAAGTTGTCAATACGTTTCAAAGCCTTTCTGTGTAAGGACTTAACATATGTAGTGACCCACATAAAGAAAAAAAGATCCACAACACAAAACATGGAACCCTGCGAGTGTGCCAGAGCGGGGATCGATTTGTCACATGCCTGTGTGATTTATGAACCTTCTTCTTCCTTCAGACTACACTAACCACAAAAGAGAAATGCACACTTGCTTGCCTCAGTCGCAGCAAAGCAACAAGGCGATGCCCTTACCAGTAATACCCTTTTACTGTTGCATGACTGTGTGTCTTATGACTGCAGCTGAGTATCCTGCTCCCCCAGGGGGAATAGATAACATTTTATCCCTCACTTGTTTCAGTTTTTTTTTAGAAGGTAAACTAGATTTAATCTTCCTGGAAGATGTTGCATTGACCCTTTTTTCACTGTCCCCATCACGACGAGGCACCAGATTAACAAAACAATTCCACACAGGAGTGAACACATACGGTCTAAATGGCAGTGCCACCTTTATTCTCTGTGCTATCCGGCTTATTATTCTGGGGGCTGGAAATACCAGCAGCCCTGGAGCCATCAGTTATGTCAAATGTTAGTCGTCATGCTGGCTGCCAACGAGCCTCTGAGACAGGTGATTTGTCCTAAAAGCACAGGGGGATTTCATGTGGGATAAGTCAGAATGTGCAATAATTGGATCTTAGTTATTGCTCATAGTTTGTGCTGTGATATGATGAAAGAGTTTGACACCTCTGGGGATCCATGGGGACATGTTGACACAATTTCTCTCAATAGTCAATAAAAAGACAACTTAAGCTCAATAAAGGAATAAATAAAGGCAATGTGGGATCTGAAAAACAAATTGATTCATTCCAATCATCTGTCTCCTTGTCCCTGACGTACAAACAGTGCAGAAATATTGACGCCTTTTTTGTCAAATGCTTCAACACTAAAATGATGTAATAACTTCTATGTCAGTGAGGCTAGGAGGATTTAAAATGAGTTTGAATTTAAAATATCCTGCTTTATTTGAATAACACTCCATAGATGCAATAAAATAATAACCCCTAAAAAGGAATTGACCTGTAGTGACTAGTAATGTTTTAGATTTGATAATTGAATCTAAGACATAATTGTACTGTATTACCGAAATAAACAAGATCAATACTATTCTGTAACGTCAGCAATACATATTACCAAGTGTCCAATATTTAAAGCAAACCTGAGAAATGAAACAAAAATCAGCAGCAGATAAACGCTTCTGTTGTAAAATATAACATTTTTAACTAGAAATAATGTTACATTATTTGTCATGATAATTCCGATACAATAATTATCAAGCTGAGTGTGGCACCACGAGGACTGGCCTTGTCTTTTTTGATTTATTATACAAGGGTTGACTCTAGAGCTGAGGGAAGACACACAACAGGAGATAAGGGTGTCAATCCCTCTATGGAGAGAAGTAAGATAAGATAATGGATCAATACAGCGGATACACACCAGTGTCACAGTTCAACAAGGTCAGCATGTCCTTCTTCCATTTCACTTTAGTGGATCCCTTTGATTGGCACCAGACCTGGACGATGTGCTTCCACAAAGAACGTATAGAGGACAAGGGCTCTCCTTTAAATAAACAAGCAACACTGTAAAATTGATACAGAGCTAAATACATGATTAGATGTTTAGATGTCTCTCTGCTCAGTTTCACTGCATAAAGTTGGCTTTAGGGATGAGCCGAGATGGGCAACACTGTATCATGTTGGCAAGCGAACAGCTGCGGTTGAAAAATTCAGGAGGATTCATCGTTAAGTACCAGATCTTCCTGCAGTCGCTAAAGCCATCCCAGAATACAATTCACTCTACGATGGCCATCTGTGGAGAATCATCTGTAGATAAAGGAGATTAGCCAGGCTCTAAAGCACATCAGCCACTCAGGTATATCATTTGATCACTCCTCTGTGTGCCACAGATGCATTGAGAGCTCAGACACTTGTTGCCATTTGCATTCACCATCGTATCTTGGCCAAACACCAGCCCTGCTGTCACAAGTTGCCTGTATGAAACAACTGGAAAAGGAATAACTTTGGGCTGAACAGATTCTGTGAGGGTGTTGAGGTGCACACTTCCGTAGAAGCCAGCACAAATTGATCACAATACAAATCCGTTTTATTTCCTGAGAGCTGTATATACTCAGTTTTCAATTTCTGGTTAATATTTTTTGAAACAGTCGTTTTTCTCAGCATCTTTGCAAATCTGAGCATTCATGTTGATTCATTATCAATACTCCGCCTGGGTCTCCTCTTGGTTTTTTTCTTCACACACCCACACACAACCGCTCAAATATCAAAGAGTCAAAGTACAGCCTTGTGGGATGCTGCTTTTCATTTGTACCCATAATGCAGGGACACACACACATTCAGATAATCATTCAAACCATTTTTTTGTACAAGTTCTAAAAGCTTTATTGTCCAAAATCCATCCCTTGTCCTCTCTATGGTACAGCACTGACTGTTTTCAATCCATCCATGTGTACAGTGTTTCCTGCTCCCTAGAGCTATTGAGGGATACCCTGAATGGATGGTCATGTTAACGTTTGCTCAACCTGTCACCCCTGAGAAGGCCTGGCTAATGTGACTTTAGGATATTGTGTAAAAAGGCCTTGAATTACAATATTAATTCCGTCACTGTCATCAAGGAAAGAAAAACTCACTCATTAAACTTTTGTTTTAAATACATTTTGTTGTACTTAAAAAAAAACATGTAAAGAAACAAACAAAGAACAAAAGAAAGCAAAGGATTTTTCCTTTCCCTGTATTCCGCACAGAGCCTACAATAACATAATCTACTCTCTTCTATGATAGCAGTTCTTTATGATACAGATAACAATAGCAACTCTGATAAAATCTCTATAGTTACTCTATGATTTCTACATATAATTTCCATCTCTAGATTCTTTATGTTAAGAAGGTTTCAGTTCTTTAGGTCAGAGTTCCCACTGAGCGATAGAAACAAACAAACAATGAAGATTAAAGGCTGGCTGGTTCACTGAGTAGTGCGACTTGGGAGAATCACATCAGTATGGCCTCGCTTACCCAGAAGGACTTGGGGGTTCTTAAACAGAAAGGTACACGGAGCAAAGGTTTTCAGAAGCACTAGTACTGGATGGCATTACAGGGTTTTCACGACAGATGGCACTGTTGCATCACACACAACGATACATATTGCACAATGAGAAATGCATAGGATCTGCTCCATTACTGTAATTTAAGAATACATGATTGTGTATGATTGTTGAAGGAAGGGTCACATGTACGCTCCTATCTTGCCAACAGTCCATTCTGGCAGAGGGAGGGTTTGAGTGTCAGTAGATGTCCTGGGTAATGAGGGAGGGGTGGGGCGGCCCACATGCATGAACAGCAATATGACAGTTGATGATGCACGTGACATGTATCCCATAACACTTGTCTCTGACGTAACGTTGTTTTGCTCAGTGGAAGTCATACAAAAGTTCTCCTGCACTAAAAAGGGAAACAGGAACATCATATGGCGCTGAAGCCGCCTTTCAGAGCGGCTTTAAACGGAACAGCTTGGTCCAGAGTCGTGGAGATGGACCGTGAGCATCAAGCATCAAGGCCAGCACCGGCAGGACCACCCCTCAATTCAGAGTGAACCCTTGGCTGTGTTGGAGTACTTCATACATGTGTGTGTACGGTATAGAATAGATAAAGCCATTGACACACTAAAAACACATCATAAACATAAACTCACAGAATGTATTGCTTTAAATGTGAGAGACTTGTCTTAGTTATGAATGAACCATAACGTGTAAATTCTCACCTGATTGTTTTTTTCCCTTTCAATCTAACTTGGGATTGTAAAAACATACACCTAGGGCAAAACGTAAAAAAAGTAAAGGCAAATATCAACACAATTGTCATTGCTTTTGTAAATCAGTTTTAAGGTGCTCTTAATGTGGTTGCCATGGCACTGTGCTTTGTTCCCTCCCACGCTGTGCGCTGACACTGCGACAGGTTGTCAATCAAATACCCCCCATTCTCATCCAAACTTTCCGCGGGGCTCTGAAAGCAAGTCTTTAAATGATCCATTGTGTTTTATCATGTGTGATTTTGCGCATTCGTGTAGTGCGAGAGGCTTTCAATGCTCTTTATCATCATCTCATGCACATCTCATCGCGCCACAGAAAAATCAAGGGCAACGAAGAGGTGAGAGTGGGGGGAAGGAGAAAGGAAATGAGTAGCCACAAGGGGGAAGAAATAATGGCATTTTTCAATGTAAGACATCCACAGCTGCACACATGTTTTCGTACCGCTAGTTTGGCGAGACATACTGTTTAACTGCATTACATAAAAGACACACTGAACAAAATAATTCCAAAGACAGATTTGCAAATTGAAACAAAGTCAAGTTGACAAGCTGACCTTTTCTTGATCTTAATGAGAGCTTAAACCTGAGGATACAGAAAGAGAAAAAAAGTCTGGAGGGGCTATGACTGTGTCTGTGACTCAGAAAGAAAAGTTAAGGGCTTGAGAAAACAGCTGGAGGTGCAAAATGGTGGTGGGGTTTTAAATAAATGAACATACAGATATAGCATCACATACCCCCCACAGTGTGGACTCTTAGATAATTACCATATCAGAGACATGATGATCCTTTAAGCTTGTAACATGAAAATACTGATCAATGCCACCCTCCTGTCCAGCCATTCAGGACGAAGCCTCTGGTTCAGCTGCTTTAATGACTTGTGATCCTCCAACCTTTCATTGAACCCTCAAACCAATAAGTTAAAACGTTTTAAAAGAGCATCAAGTAAAGGGACCTTCTTTTGTGGCAACCACACTAAACATACATCTAGACTTGTCTATATTTGTTCTCTAATAAATTACACAATAATATCCATAATCCAAACCATGATGACCCATGAAATGGCTATAAAAGCGGCCTCTGTGCACCAGTCACTCTCTGGAGGCCTGTCCTGCTCCTTTGGTCATTATAAGAGGAGCAGAAAGAAGGCATGATGGGGGATCTTGGCCTTTATGATAGGAACAGCTGTCAGGCCTATAAGTGCCTACTGAGCATGAGGACTTGTGCTCTCTCTCTATTATAAGTCAGGCGGGCTGCATAGTTTGCGTGTGGCCTTGTCATGTGGGACACACTAAAGGAGGGCCTGGGGTTTGGTAAAGGGACAAGGGTGGAGCTCAGATGGGAAGGGCGTTTAGTCTTTAGTAGGGGGAGAAGATGAAGGGTGTGTGTGTGGCCCTCAGCGGCCCCGGGGCAGGCCGAAACAGTGCAGGGCCCAGGAAGGGGTTCTGGATGAAGGTGGTGCCCACTGGGTGGCGCAGAGCCAGTGGGTTAGCCATTGTGCACAGGGTGGGCTGGGTGAGGGGGCTGGGCAGGAAGCCAGTCGTCAAGCTCTTGGTCAGCTGCTTCTGCAAGGCCAGTTTGGTCTGGAGAGGGGGGAGGGGGGGGCACACGTTAGCATATTTTCACAATGGCAACACTTAACTTTTAAACTCTTGGATGTTAAAAGATGGTTCAGATTCTTTTTGACATAANGGGTGCACACGTTAGCATATTTTCACAATGGCAACACTTAACTTTTAAACTCTTGGATGTTAAAAGATGGTTCAGATTCTTTTTGACATAAAGTGAAATTTTTTCATTAAAATCATTATCAATCAAAATCATTTGTAGTTTGCTCTTTCACACAGCGCCGTAGTAGCAGTTATAAGATTGATGGAAATAGTTTTTCAACAGAATTGCTGAATACAGCACTTATCACACACACCTTTTCCTTGTAGCATATTTAGTCATTTATTTGCAGAGCACAACTTGTTTGGAACACACAGATAAAATTATGAATGTTTTAATAAGTTCTTGAAGCTGTGTCCCGGGGCTGTCATTTTAATCCAAGTATAAATCCAAACTGACAGCTGCTTTCCTCTGAGAATGAACAAACTATAAACGTTCTCAAGCCTATAAGGAGTTAGTATTTGATATGCGTAATGTGCAGACCTGTCTGTCACGCAACTAAAATAGTTTAATGATTAAAAAAGGAACTAAGTGCAATTACAATTATTTTAATTGTTTGAATTTTGGTTCTGGGCGATCAAGTCTTGTCTGTCAGTTTGATAAATAAAAGAGAATACCAATGAGCTATAGTTACCATTGTTACAGATAGAGCAACACATTTTAAATGAGTATTTGAAGAAAACAAGATACTATGGTAACTGAATTGATCAGAAATTGATCACAAACCCAGACGTTCATTTGTTTAAGATGCAGATTGTATAATCAGTTTCTTCATCAGGGTATTTTTTAGCTGCCTCCTATAATTATCGGTGCACATAACAGAATTGGAAAAACCTTAAATTAGATGATTCTTAGCTTACTGAAAGAACAATAGGATCATTGCAACTTTCTACACTAACATTTATTTCTTCAAGAAATCAGGGGCACTTGAAACATACAGTATGGTGGTATACAAGAGCAAATAGGCTATGCCAATTCAAAAACAGGCAAAATCCAACACACACACAAGTTCTTCGGATTTTCATATGACCTGTTTGCGCCTGAATACCACCTTAGGAATAGCTCTTTCCAAATATATACTCTATTGAGATCAGCATTAGTGAATAATCAATCAATCAAAGTTTTTTATTTATTGATTGATCAATTGATTGAATAAATGGGTAAAACATTGTGGGGAAAAAGAAAACTAAATGATCCCTTCAATATAAACATGACTTCTTCATGAACAGTCCTTGCCCCACGGCCAGGCTTTGAGTTCCATCTGCGCTTTTAAAAATCCACTTTTTTAAAATGGCTTTTATTTATGTTTAATTACTTTTTTATACTCGCCGTGTTCTATAATGGTTTTCTTACTTCGTTTTACTTCCTTACTTTTACAAGGTCTTTAGTTAGTTTCATTCATTGTATTTAACTGTGTTCTGTTTTTTATGTAAAGCACTCTGTTTGAAAGGTGCTACATAAATAACGTGTTTTATTATAAATCACACCCAAGACTCTCCTGTCACTGACCTGCACGGAGAGGGAGGTGAGATTGTACTGGCTGAACGCTTTCTTCATGGCAGACACAGCCAGGCCCGCATAGCCACTCCATCTCACATTCTGGAGGATGATAGAAGAAGAGGAGGAGGAGGAGGAGGAGGAGGAGGAGGAGGAGTCAGGGGAGAAAGAGAGGTGTGTTTATGACAGGAGCAAAGAATTGATTAATCTGGAGTGCTGATTCAGGCTGCTGTTGACAGAGATGGTCAAACTATTTTAGAGCTTTCTCAGGGGGAGAGGACTCACAGAGAACAACAGTGTGCTTAACCTCTATGACAGTATACAGGCACACAAGCATGCTGCCTCGCTGAGACAAACTGTAGAAGCCCCCGAGCCCAAAGTAATGAGATCCATGTGTGTGTTTCTTAACGGAATGCCTGTCGGAGTCAGGTTCATATCAGTTTACTGTAGCTGGAGATGAATTGGTGTTTAAAAATGCATTAGTTTACAAGCTAGACTTAATTTATGCCAACGTGTACAGCCTGTTCAAGCATATCTGCTGCAAGAGAAAGGCAATTACGAGTTGTTTGTCTTCCCTAAGTGTGTGTGCATGCGCGCATATTTGGGGGACAGTGTTCTGTTTGTCTGTGTCTTTATGCTGAGACTTACCGCTAAGCTGGTGCTTGGCTGGATCTTGCTGTGGGGGGTAAATTTGGGTTTGGGTGGTTTTCCGGCCAGCCTATCCTTGTGCCTTCTGCTATTCATGTGCTGCCGAGACCAGAAGAAAACACAGTCAGTGAGCTAACAAGCATCTATTGTACCACAGTGGAACAACTTCAAATGGTATCTGCTGATTAATAATGGATACACATTGAGTATGACTGAAGAGCAGATACATTACATCACATTACTTTCTACGGCTGCCACACTATCTCCCTCTGGCTGCGGTACCGGCAGGCTTATGCTCTCCTGGGATAGAGGTTGTTTATATAAATCTGGTGGAATGCATTCACGGCCGGTTGTTCAAACACGCCAGCATATCCTGCATCTTTTCCACACTCTAGCTTATGCAAACTTTCCAAGAAAATGTGATGTAGTATTTAATGAACATCAAAGGAGGAGAAATTACCTCGCCAACTTGGTTCGATGCCAACATAATCAGAACATTTAATACAGGAGAAATTAGTAGCTTGCAATAATGAGTGTGAAATAAATGCCTGCTCACTGAAGAGCTTTGCAGTTAGTCATGGCATCAGATGTTATCTGTGAGATGTGATGTTAATGTGGAAAAATGGCTGCTGCTTGAATGTACTCAATGGCTGCAATCATGTGGCTGTAGATGAAAGTGCTGCTTTAATTTAAGCCAAGGTGGTTTTAAAATGGTCTCTTGTGTTGTTATGTAAGGTCTTTCAAATTAGCATCAAGCATTTTTATCATTTTAAAGCAAAGCATTTCTGATAGCTTTTCTGATTGTAACATTATATGTCAGTTTGGTCTAAGTTCATATCTCTTCACGTGTAAGGTAAGTGCTAACTGAGCAGGCAGATTCATTCTGTGGAGGTGAGGTAATATTATGCAACTCTTTCTCCACTGCCTGTTGTGATTGGGCAGGAGTGCTCTTCCCTGCAGAGTCAACTGTACTTCAATTCAATATACTCAGGTTAGTTTGCCACGACCAATCTGCAGGACTTCCTCAAGCCCTCGTTTCCGTGCTCAGCATACACGTCATACATCACAGAAAGCAGAGAGGTATTCCAGAGGGAAAGCTCTTCATAACCAAAAAGTTTGTACCATTTCTTTATCTGATTATACCAGATATCATACATGTACTTGTACAGACTTGAGTTTTTATTTTACAATGTCCTCGATTCACAATGGTCTATTAATTGGAAAACTATACATAATATGCAACACAACCTACATATTATTGTGTTTCTCTTGACACTTACTTGGCTAAGCTGTGTCTCTGAGTTCACAAAGATCTCACACACTTCACACTGAAAGTTCTTGCTGGGCACCCCGACGCTGCCTTTGCTGGCCAGCCTCTTGCTCTTGCACCCTGCCCGAGCTGCCACCACCTTCCCCCTGCGCCGGGGCAGGACACTGTGACCTTCCAGCATCAGTTTGTGCTTTGTACCTGGTGGAGAGAACAGAGAGCTGTTTTAGGGAAACGGTAAATGTCTAAAATGTATTTGTTCAAGGTCAGTAACATATGTAAAAAAGCCTAATACCACTGTTATGTGCATCCAGTTGGGAGGTGGAGTTGACTGTGACTTTACAGACAGGACAATGAAGGTGAGCCTTGCTCTTGTTGGAGTCGGGGTCCTCATCTGTACGTGGCTCCTCCTTTATGCTGGAGGCGTCCACAGGGCTGCCTGCCTCAGTGATTGGGCCCTCAGCATCGATGGCCTCGGGGACTTCAGGGCCGCTGGTGTCCGAGGCGGTCTCTGAGAGCTGTGAGGAAGGCGAAATCTGAGGAGGGGAAAGGGTGACCAACTCCACGGAGGAAACCTCGGATACTGGCGTCAGCATGACTGAAATCCTCGGACTCTCGTCAAGCTTTTCCTCCAGATTGGTTGGTTCCTGGTCAGACTGAAGACCTGCAGAAAATAAGTTCATATAGAGGATAACATCAGCAAAGTGTGTTTCATTTAAACCTGCAACAATTGATTTGTTTTGCCACCTGGGAGCAGCGAAAACAAGCTCTGAAAACAAGCTCTGAAAACAACATTGACTATTTCCTTGTCAGCAGTTGCTTATTTACACATCCAGCAATTACAGAGCAACATTATCATTCATTTGGAGTCGTGCATTTGGCCTGATCTATCTCCAATGTTCACTGTTGTTAGTCTCAAACCACTCCTCTGGAAAGCATACAGTATGTCTCATTCGCTAAATGCTCCACTATGTTCATCATTTTTGTGTTTATAGAGAGAACTGAAGTCTTTTGTGGTCTTTTTTAATTGTGTGAATGGGATATTGTATTGTTTACATTGTATGTATGTGTACAGTCTATGTATGAGTATAAATGTGTGGATGCATGTGTGTATATATATAAATGTGTGTTTTATATTTTGTATCATGTACAATCATGTATAGCTAACTATCTTTATTTTATTGATGTAAATTGTACTCCTATTTGGTTGTTAACTGTGAGCATGCCTGCTGATAATCTCCATCCAACTCTTCAGTTGAGTGCAAGGACGGAGTTGGCTGAATTAATCTCCAAATAACTTTCTCTCTTTTAATACAACATTTGAGCCAGAATATTTGAGCCAATTTAATAGGGCTTTTCAAGTACCAGCTTTGTGGCATATTGTGATACAGTATATGATCAGCCTTTTCCTTTAAACCACATGGAACACACTGGATTAGTTTTGGTTTGGGCTAGAAAAATGCCATCAGGCTTTCTCCTTGTTCCTTTCCCCTCTCTTCCCTCTCCCCCTTACTATTCAAATATCAAGTGGACCCGGGGTCTCAGTCAATAAAAACAAACCAATCGAGTGCTGGGGCCGGCCCATAAGTCACTGGAGTTCCATTACACATCTCCCCCTCACCCCCCGTCTTCCCGAGGGAGTCACACACTTCACCCCAGAGCACTGTGCCCTACGCTCACTGAATATCTCACTTTCATTTAGTGCTTTCTCCCGCACACAGTCACAACCTTCCTCTGTACAACCCTGCTCTATTGATTTTCCCTTTTACGTCTTAGAGTAAATTCATCATTGGAGATAAGTGTCTTCCTCTCTCATTCCCGCTAAAGAAGAACGAAACTATATAGGAGCAAGATTAGAGCTTCCCTCGGCGTAATGAGAGTGACCCCTGAGGGATTTCAACTGCTCTGTTCGGGGAGGTGGGCGTTGGTATGATCCTGAGCTTATGTGAAAGACAGGGCCACCTGAGAAGTCTCTGGGGGGGAGTGATATTGATCAATGGATTTAGCAGGAACCTGACAGAGGAAGATTTGGAGGCGGGAGGGAATCAACGCGCTCAAAAATCCAAAGACTCAGATCCTGAAGGACCTCATTCAGCAAGGAATCAATTCAGCTGTTCCCTGCTGAGTTTAATATATCCCTATTTTAAAAAACTTTAACTTTAACAGATATTAAACCCTAGTAAAGTTCTCTTTATTGCTCCATTAATCAAGCAGTCTACAGGAAATGTTAATAATCATCCCAGTCATTTATCAAGCCGCAGTGACAAAGTAGCATTTCTGCATTTAAGACTGCAAAGATTAATTGATTTATTAAAAAACAGCACACATTATTGATAATGGAAACAATCATAAGTTACAGGCCTTATGGGAAAGAGTACAAATAGTTGTTTTTGATCATCCTGTGGAACTGACAAACAAAGACTGTGCAACCCTCTTCTCTAAGAAAATGTGTGCGGTGTTAGTTGTGCCTCTCGCTCTCTGGCCCTCTACATGATAAGAGAAACTGACACCGACATTGGCAAAGTGTCAGGCTAAAGGCCAGCGAATTGGGAGTGCCAGCAGGGCCTCCGTGGGGTAGAACTACACAGCGGCAAATCATTGACATTTGGATCAACATTATGCAGGCAATCATCAGTTTTCTTTAACATTAAATAATTCAGTCAATTTCTTAACAATCCAATTAATTCAGACAGGCTTTCAGAGTGTAAACACATTTGGAGAGATCTCAATTCAGCCTATTGATTTGTTGAGAACTTCCACCACAGCCAAACAGAAAATGAATATCGGAATCATTATGCACAAGCTTGCTGATTCGAAGCAGAACCTAAACAACTTCCCCGGGGGAACAAATCCTCGCTTTAAATCATCATTATTGTGTCGACAATCCCAGTGAAAATGGTTTTAACAGAGGAGTCAATCAAAGCGGAGGCTGATAGATGCTTGTCACAATTGATGCAGGCCCTCTGTCTCTAGGCACCAGCCTGCTGCTTACTTGCTCATTCACTGTGTGCTGACTCCCTCCTTTGTTGGTCTGGGACATGGTTTATAACCATCGATTAATCCCTTTGTATGGTTTAAAACGCTGTCTCTGCTCTTCCCTGTCTCCCTCCCTCTTGTATTATTAGTTGTGGTACCCTTAAAGACAGAATATTTTTAGAATGTAAGAGATGCTGGAAAGTTTGAATGTAATGTAATAGAAATAAAGCTTGCTGTCAACATTTTAGACAGCCAAAATGTCAATTAAAATTAAAATTACACAGCGGAAGATTTCAAGTTGTAAAACAAAATTACACACCATAACCGGACAACCCATTGGAAGGGATCAAGCCATGGCTTAAAAAGCATACACATAATTATCTTTTGTATACTCTAGATCAGCGGTTCCCAACATTTTTAAAAACAGGGCCCACTTAAGAATCAAAACATTTTTCCCAGGGGAGCATGCCCCGAACCCCGAGGATGGGTCCACCCCCCCTTAAATCATGTTCACATGGATAGGATATACATTTGCACACATCTTGTGTCCATATCTTTCTGTTTTGGTGGTCATGCCACAACCGTGCACATGCATGCATGCACGAGTCATGGTAAGATATCTGGATTAAGATGTTGCCTTTTCTTTGCACAGCATGAAAGAAAGGCAAAATGAATGGACTGTGATTTTTGTTTTTTTAAGCAGAGGTTGAGTTCAATAATTTGTACGGCCCTCTGAGGATGTTGTAAAAAATTGAAATGGCCCTTGAGAGGAAAAAGGTTCCCCACCCCTGCTTTAGTCTGTACACAAATAAATAAAAATAAAAATATTGAAATGAAAAAATATGAAATTATTTGGCAGCCCACTTGCAATGCCTTTGCGGCCAACTAGGGGGCCGCGGCCCACAGGTTGGGAACCGCTGCTCTAGATAAGGCCACAGTGAGAAAATGATCATGCGTTTGTATTGAAGACTGGAAAATACTTCAAAACCATACATTTTTCAGGATTATGTTTACTGAGTTAGAAGTGAGGTCCTTTTTTCATGGACTTATATACAATCTAAAAAAATAATACAGTCCTTTAATAATCTGACATTACTTCATTAAAGTTATATAATTAAAAAGTTTATATTGTTGATATTTGGTAGTCAATTTAGAGTATTTAAATTGTCAAAACTCATTCATTTAATTCCATCCAACTAAAAAAATCCCTTGAAAATTGTAACCTTCAATTTTTGAAGAAATAGCAAATAATTTGACTTAATTCCAAGTAAAAAACACATTTAATTTTTTTACTTTTTATAGTTTATTATAAAATGTTTGGAGCATCTAGTTCATGAACCTGCTTTGAGTCTGGAACCCTCAAATGTTCTATTTCATTCTGACAAGTGTTCTGTTTTTTTGTTAACGTTTTGACAAGGCATACATCTTGATAGCCTGGCCCATTCTAGTCATCCAAATAACGTTGCCATTGTGTTTCATAATTAGTTTAATAATTTAATTATAATTGGAAAAACGAGGGACTTTATGCAGAAGCTCAGTCAAAATGTGTTCCATGTATATGAATGGTAGAGGGCTCTTCATTTGGAGCTGAAGAGGCTGACCTTGGTGGTGTAGAGTGTGTTTATTCTGAGGCAGAGAGAGTGCCGACAGGTTTGTTATTAGTTCCTGATGGCAGACAATGTGGGCATTACCCTCAGACAGCTCCCCACCAGCCGTCAGTTTCATGGCAGACATAACTCATTTCATAGTTAATTTGGAGCGCTATTCCATTAAAGGTTGGCATTGTGGTGCATGCCACCACTGGCTCGCACTGCTGCATTTCAATTTCACATTAGGCCAATCACACAATTGGGCTTATTAAAGAGGGTTCCTCCTCACAACACTGCCTGAGAACTGTACAATTATTCACAGCATAACAACTGGCAATGACTTATCTGCTTTCTTTCTCCTCTGACCCCCTTCTTCCTCTCTTGTTCCCCCCTCTCTCTCTGTGTCTCCTTCATTCATTTCATCTTATCTTTCGTTTTCCACTCATCTTGTTTCGTCTCCACTGCTGCTTCACTCTTTCAGAGCTCCCCTTTGCAACGGAAGAATATTAAAATGAGATTTGATGAGAGTGTTATCAGGCCCCCAGTCTTTTGTCCACTTTCTCCTTTCTGAAGGAGACTCTTAGGGCTCAAGGCAAAAAAGTGTGCATGTGCATCCACGTGCACATGAGCGTGTCTCATGTCTCCCTCCACACCCAGCATCCTGATATCTCTTCTCAGATATTCCATCTAGCATCCAGGCGCATTTTGAAATTCTGCTCAGATACTGATCTTCTTTTGGGCAGGGAAAGTGAAGGGGAAGATGAAGTAGGAAAGTAGAAGAGAGGGAGGGGAACTGCTCTGCACCTTCAATGGATAAATGAAAAGTGTGGACCAAGACGAGTGCAACATGAGAAGGTAATGGGCTCACTCTGCAGTCAAAATGCCATCGGAGCAATTTTGGCTCTACTGACTAAAGTTGCAGCAATGGCGTTTGGTAAACATTCATATTCTGCTGAAAGGAAACCAATGCAGTCCTCTTTCTTTATAAAACGTTAAAATGTCTATATTTACACCACCATTGAAAGCATTTGAACTGTATGTAAAATAAGTTGAGTGCCTTTGATTTGACAGCCCCTTATATGAAAACTCTCAGCACTATTTTGCTCCCTCTCAATTCAGTGAGAACTGTGTGTCGTTATTTTCATGCTGCACAAAAACACTAATTCTGCTTCTGCAGCTACCCTCTGTATCTAACGGAGAGAGATAGAAGAGAGCACAAGAGTCAAGCAGTGGAAATTAAGAGGCATAGGGGGTAAGAACGACCCCAGTGGGGCTTCGATCGATCTCAGCCGGCTCCTTTATTTACACAACATCTCTTGCCCTTAGACATCCCATGATCCCACAGCTTTGTAGTCCACCATCCATCACATAGCACGGGGACAAGTCAGGTCAGAGAGTTGTAGCGAGCTCCGGTGCAAGTTGAATAAGCTAAAGGTTTGAATGCACAGAAACATAGAGACGACAGAAGGGCAAGATGTTGAAGGTGTACAGAAGATATAATCTCCAACAGAAACACAATGGAGGAGGGAAGAGATAAGGATATGGAGGAGGAGGCTGGAAGCTGTCGATGATGTGAGAGGAGGATTTGTGGAAGGGGTTTAGAAAGAGAAAAGGGAGGCACTAAAGCAGGGGTGCTCAAACTACGGCCCGGGGGCCAAATGCGTCCCGCAGGCCATTTTGAATCGCTCCTCAGCTAATTCAAATAGTATAATGAAATATGGCCCACAAATGAAACTTTTGCTTTTCTTGTATTATACTTCTTAAATAAATATGTAAACATATATTACACAGTAGTATTCATGTGTTAATAAGCCCACTTTTCAAATGAATTCCATCAATTAAAGTTGAAAACATTTTCTAACAAATCTAAGTTGATAAAAAAAGCCTAATAACTTATTTCCATAAGCAGCTCGAAATCCACCCCTTATGTCCTCTTATTATGGGCAATCTGAGGCTTATGTTTTAAGGAGAGCTGTGACGTTGGCTGTTTTTTCTTAAAGCATATTCAAGTATAAAACATCATTTGCCAACATTTGATTGATTTTGCTAACTTCTAACTCAACTTATGAGGCACTATACTGCTCCTCTAGTAAGTGGCCCAGCCCTTTGTATGTTTTTCTATATGTGGCCCTCAGAGAAAAAAGTTTGGACATCCCTGAACTAAAACATCATGACTTATCATCAAGAGAGGATTTTTGTTTACGTACTTGATCCCTCCATTAAGCTTGTGTCCATGAGCGTGGGAAGAGGCTCCGATGTGGACGTCTTGCTTCTGTCTCGTTCTCTGTCTCTGTCTCTTCCTGTGGATGAGGCCTCCCCAGCTCTTCGCTGCCTGTTCTTCTGGGCCTCCATGGCTTTGAGCTTCCGGGTGTGCTTGTGGCCCTTATAATGGGCCTCTGCCTGGTTCTGCAGGGAAATGAGAGGAAGAAAACAGGTTAGGATGGGGGAAGCAGAAAGGAGTGTTTGACTCAATGCATTATCTGCTGGAAAGACGTGCAATAATTGTTAAAATGCACGTCTGAATATTTGCTCTCTTGCAGGCATGCACAGGCTGCAAGGACGAGAGTCTGTTTCCACCTGATAACAGCGCTGGCACATCAGGAGGCCAGAGGTATAATTGCATATGTAATATGCAACAAGAAAGAGGATCCCATCTCCACAACTACCCTATTAATGTGCGCTGCAAGAGGCTGCAAATCCTAGACAAGTGACAACACACATCTGAGCACACAAACACAAATACAAATCACACGCAAACACACATTCTGACTGACTGACTGTGATGCAGCATTTAACACGTTTACACACATTTCCCTCCGGTTGGATTGAGGTTTACCTTCACATTCTCATCATTCTCACGGCCCGGTTCAGGCTGAGAACAAAGCCCCTATTGTCAGAGCGAGCGTGGATACGTAGGAATAGCAGAGAAATCAATACAGGGATCACTCATTAAAAGCCAAAACAAACTCCGGGGATCGGCCCTCATCGGCTCCTAGATAGAAGCTTTTATAGAGGTGAGGAGCAGACCTGTCTAAATGAGGGGTTTTGTTTAAATGAAATCCGAAGTGTGAACGGAATCTCAAATGTCCCGAAATAACTCGAATTATAGTGAACACTGAGTTATATGGATACATTTCATCCCGTCGAAATTTAAGAGATAAACAGATTAAGAGTGATGGATTAAGAAATGAAGTAGCCTTTTTTTCCAAAGGGTATATGATTTGACATGTGGAGAAGGTAAATCTTTTCTCCATGATTAAGCGTCCTTCCTAGCTCTCATCCAGTTTTAATGCCTCAAGAAATAAATCATGCAAATCCTCAGGGACCACACAAGTTAAGTAAAGAGGTTGGACTTCATTTTGAAGGACTCTTAAGTGAGAAATAAATAAATGAATAAATGGCTATAAGATTTTTTCAGTGGGAGCTAAATCTGGATTTCTCTGATTACCATCAACAATACATTAAGTCCCATTAGCAATTAATATGATGTGTATTTGTGCTGTGAGGTAACAGCCACACACACAGCACCTGTCTCCTGTGTTAGCTCTCTGTAAACACCAGCAGACTGGGGATGGAGTTAAACATGCACACTTCACATTAGCAAGCCTAATGGTGTGACATAGTGGAGGCCTATGAATAATGTGGCTGTCAAAGCATCTGTTAAAACAACTCCAATACTTTAGCACATCGTGTGACTGAACTGCCGTGAAAAGGCTTCAGAGATTAGCGTGATGTGACAAATTCACCCAGTGCCTTCTCCGCCACCATTCTCTCCGTCCGTTTTAGTCTCAGAGGAGGCATATGGACAAGGTGTGAAATGAGCTTTGGTTTTCACATCAGCATGCCGGCCAGCAGGACACAGTATACTCTTCTGAGGGATTTTTTATTGTCCTGTGATTAAGCAATCCTACGGCTAAAAGTAAACATTGGACACTATCTGGTGCATTGCAATGTGTAGTGGGTGGAACAAGTCCTCCCATAAGCCCTGAAATGAATCCTCTCTCCCCAAAATTACTCGCCTGTAGCAAAAATAACAAAGACATAGAATTCAAATGGATCTGCCAGTTTGCCTAATCAAACAATCACTGAGCAGCCTGTTTGGTTGTGGACGTGCATGTTCTTTCCTCAAAGATGTCGGCCTTTTGTCAAAAAGCCAGTCTATTTGCCAGTCAGTTGTCTCTGAAAGTTTTTGGAGTTGCACTGAGCTATAAATATGTGTAACTTGAATGTGTTCGTTTATGTTATCAGGATTTAAATTGAATATGATGAACAAGAGGAAAGACATAACATTTAAAATATATACCGGCATAGCTTTCTTGAAAAGCCATTGACAGAACAAGCCCTCCTATCTATTTGTTTGGTATAAACAAGAAATATAACTGAAATATAATCAAATCTATTGTAGATAGATCTATTGCAAAATGCTGTCTCAATCCTTTTCATTTCCCTTCTTCGTATTGAAGAGGGCAATTTAGCTTTATAGCAGCAAGGTTAAAGGAAAACCAGGGATATAAGCTGTTCCTTTAGTGTGAAATTTGAGGAACTATGCTTGTTGGATATTTTTCAGAGGAGTATTGGAAAAAAATGTTGATGTCTAGATATATGTTCATCTTGGAAGGGTGTAGCATGGGTGAAGGAAGAACCCATGCTATTGTGTGTTGATACGAATCACGGGTTGGATACACAAATTAAGTTTAGCTTTGATTAGAGCAGCGGTTTTCAAAGTGTGAGGCGCGCCTCCCCTGGGGGGCGCCAGAGAGCTTCAGGGGAGGCGCAGCGTGAGACACAAAAGAACGAGAAAAAGACGAGTAAAGTGGCACTTGCCCACTTGTGGCTGTCTGTGGAGACCGAGTTCCCCCACCTCGCCAAAAAGGCTGTAAAAGTGCTCATTCCCTTCACCTCCACCTACCTGTGTGAGTGCAGGTTTTCCGCATTGACTTTGATCAAAAGCAAGTACAGGTAAAGGCTGCAGGCAGAGTATGATCTGCGTTTATTCCTCTGTGCATCAAAGACGCAGACTCATTGTTCCCACTAAAGTAGGGGTGAGTGTAATAAGGAGGCAAAGTTGACGTTCAGTGTGTTGCCGGGAGCATATAAGGATTTATCCACCATGTTGAAAATGTTAAAAAAAATATGTCTTGAGAACACGGCGTGCGGAAATATACGGGTCGTGCTGCAGCTAGATGTGCCTGTCCTCTGTAAGAAGGTGTCGGCGACTGACATGCAAGGAAGAATGGCTGTCCACAGGCTGTTCCAACTTTAACAACTGTATTAACTTCCAGGGTAGTGAATTGAACATGCAATCGTAATTGGGTGTGTGGTATATGCACGAACACGCATGTTCCACAACACACAAACTGAACAACACTCAATTTTCCGATCGCTACCAGTGTCCTTGCGATCTTGTTATAATAACAAGTGCACGTTACTGATGCAATATGGTTGAGACCATTCGGGATTATTCTAGAGGGGTGCAAGGAATAGTCCAAGTAGTGGGGGAGTTTTATACAATATGTTTAAAACAAAATAAAAAGGTTTAAAAAAGTTATTGTTTAATGTTTTAAGGAGGTGACGCTACTCAGCCAATCAAATCGGTGCAGTCAGCACGATAGATTCAAACACACACACACACACACACACACACACACACACACACACACACACACACACACACACACACACAAGACAGA